>NW_026968254.1:0-300000 GCF_028390025.1 Pseudophryne corroboree | reverse complement strand
GCATTGGAAAATTCAGGGCTATACCGTGTAGATGAAGCACTAACAGGAGGCTTTAAAATTTTCATTCTAGTTTCCTTCGTTTGGGAGAAAAATGCAAAGGTACAAGACAGCTTTTCCTTGCCAATATCTCTCTTTTGTAAAGAGCTGCACATTGGAAAATTCAGGGCTATGCCGTGTAGATGATGGCCTAACAGGAGGCTTTAAAATTTTCTTTCTAGTGTCCTTCGTTTGGGAGAAAAATGCAAAGGTACAAGACAGCTTTTCCTTGCCAATATCTCTCTTTTGCAAAGAGCTGCGCATTGGAAAATTCAGGGCTATGCCGTGTAGATGATGGCCTAACAGGAGGCTTTAAAATTTTCTTTCTAGTGTCCTTCGTTTGGGAGAAAAATGCAAAGGTACAAGACAGCTTTTCCTTGCCAATATCTCTCTTTTGCAAAGAGCTACGCATTGGAAAATTCAGGGCTATACCGTGTAGATGAAGCAATAACAGGAGGCTTTAAAATTTTCATTCTAGTGTCCTTCGTTTGGGAGAAAAATGCAAAGGTAGCTTGTGCCATCACCACTCTGCTCCTTGTGCCGCCTTGGCGGTTTACATGAGCCACTGCGGTGACGTTGACTGACTGGATCAGAACCGGTTGGTCGCAAAGTAAGGTCTCCGCTTGACGTAGGGCATTGTATATGGCCCCTAGTTTCAGGATGTTGATGTGAAGACAAGTCTCTTGACTTGACCAAAGACCTTGGAAATTTCTTCCCTGTGTGACTGCTCCCCAACCTTGGAGGCTTGCATCTGTGGTCACCAGGATCCAGTCCTGAATGCCGAATCTGCGTCACTCGAGAAGGTGAGCACTCTGCAGCCACCACAGGAGTGATACCCTGACCCTGGGGGACAGGGTGATCAACCAATGCATCTGTAAATGTGACCCAGACCACTTGTCCAGTAGGTCCCATTGGAAAGTCCTCGCATGGAACCTGCCGAATGGAATGGCTTTGTATGATGCCACCATCTTTCCCAGGACTCGAGTGCAGTGATGCACTGACACAAGTTTTGGTTTCAATAGGTTCCTGACAAGAGTCATGAGTTCCTGGGCCTTTTCTATCGGGAGATAAACCCTCTTCTGGTCTGTGTCCAGAATCATGCCCAAGAAAGACAGACGAGTCGTAGGAACCAACTGCGACTTTGGGATATTGAAAATCCAGCCGTGTTGCTGTAACACTTTCAGTGAAAGTGATACGCTGTTCAGCAACTGCTCTCTTGATCTCGCTTTTATGAGATCGCTCAAGTACGGGATAATTATGACACATTGCTTGCGCAGGAGAACCATAATTTCCACCATTACCTTGGTGAAAATTCTCTGGGCCGTGCAGAGACCAAACAGCAACGTCTGAAATTGGCAATGACAGTCCTGTACCGCAAATCTGAGGTACGACTGATGAGATGGATAAATTTGGACATGAAGGTATGCATCCTGTACACAAATGCGGACAACAGGTGTCAAGCCGTGTGTTGCCTTTGTCAAGCTGTAATAAGTAGGGGTAAGGACGTTAACCACCTCAGAACATCCTCCCTTATACGTCACCTGCAGCGCATTAATCATAAGTCAGTGACAAGTTCAAAAACTTTGGATGACAGCGGAAGCAGTCCACTGACCACTAAATCCCTTCCTCTTGTAACCAAGCTCCTGCAAACCACACCACCAACTCCCTCAGTGTCAATTTCCTCCTTAGACAGGAGAGCCAATAGTCCTGCAGGCCATGTCACTGGCAAGTCTGACGAGTCCTCTCCTGCCTGGGATTCCTCCGATGCATCCTTTAGTGTAACGCCTACTGCTGCTGGCGCTGCTGTTGTTGCTGCTGGGAGTCGATCGTCATCCCAGAGGGGAAGTCGGAAGACCACTTGTACTACTTCCAGTAGGCAATTGACTGTCCAACAGTCCTTTGCGAGGAAGATGAAATATCACAGCAGTCATCCTGCTGCAAAGCGGATAACTCAGGTCTTGTCAGCCTGGGTGGTGAGAAACGTGGTTCCGGTATCCATCGTTAATTCAGAGGCAACTAGAGACTTGATTGAGGTACTGTGTCAACGGTACCAAATGCCATCTAGGTTCCATTTCTCTAGGCAGGCGATACCGAAAATGTACACAGACCTCAGAAAAAGAGTCACCAGTGTCCTAAAAAATGCAGTTGTACCCAATGTCCACTAGTCCACATGTCCGTGGTTAAGTGGAGCAGGGCAGACTCAGGACTATATGACTGTGACAGCCCACTGGGTAGATGTATTGCCTCCCGCAGCAAGAACAGCAGCGGCGGCACCAGTAGCAGCATCTCGCAAATGCCAACTCGTTCCTAGGCAGGCTACGCTTTGTATCACCGCTTTCCATAAGAGGCACACAGCTGACAACCTCTTACGGAAACTGAGGAACATCATCGCAGAATGGCTTACCCCAATTTGACTATCCTGGGGATTTGTGACATCGGACAACGCCACCAATATTGTGCGTGCATTACATCTGGGCAAATTCCAGCACGTCCCATGTTTTGCACATACATTGAATTTGGTGGTGCAGAATTATTTAAAAAACGACAGGGGCATGCAAGAGATGCTGTCGGTGGCCCGAAGAATTGCGGGCCACTTTCTGCATTCAGCCACCGCGTGCCGAAGACTGGAGCACCACCAAACATTCCTGAACCTGCCCTGCCATCCTCTGAAGCAAGAGGTGGTAACGAGGTGGAATTCAACCCTCTATATGCTTCAGAGGATGGAGGAGCAGCAAAATGCCATTCAAGCCTATACATCTACCCACGATATAGGCAAAGGAGGGGGAATGCACCTGACTCAAGCGCAGTGGAGAATGATTTCAACGTTGTGCAAGGTTCTGCAATCCTTTGAACTTGCCACACGTGAAGTCAGTTCAGACACTGCCAGCCTGAGTCAGGTTATTCCCCTCATCAGGCTTTTGCAGAAGAAGCTGGAGACATTGAAGGAGGAGCTAAAACAGAGCGATTCCGCTAGGCATGTGGGACTTGTGGATGGAGCCCTTAATTCGCTTAACCAGGATTCAATCTGTTGAAATCAGAGCAATAAATTTTGGCCACTGTGCTCGATCCTAGATTTAAAACCTACATTGTATCTCTCTTTCCTGCAGACACAAGTCTGCAGAGGTTCAAAGACCTGCTGGTGAGAAAATTGTCAAGTCAAGCGGAACGTGACCCGTCAACAGCTCCTCCTTCACATTCTCCCGCAACTGGGGGTGCGAGGAAAAGGCTAAGAATTCCGAGCCCACCCGCTGGCGGTGATGCAGGGCAGTCTGGAGTGAGTGCTGACATCTGGTCCGGACTGAAGGACCTGGCAACGATTACTGACATGTCGTCTACTGTCACTGCATATGATTCTGTCACCTTTGAAAGAATGGTGGAGGATTATATGAGTGACCGCATCCAGGTAGGCACGTCAGACAGTCCGTATGTATACTGGCAGGAAAAAGAGGCAATTTGGAGGCCCTTGCACAAACTGGCTTTATTCTACCTAAGTTGCCCTCCCTCCAGTGTGTACTCCAAAAGAGTGTTTAGTGCAGCCGCTCACCTTGTCAGCAATCGGCGTACGAGGTTACTTCCAGAAAATGTGGAGAAGATGATGATCATCAAAATGAATTATAATCAATTCCTCCGTGGAGACATTCACCAGCAATTGCCTCCAGAAAGTACACAGGGATCTGAGATGGTGGATTCCAGTGGGGACGAATTAATAATCTGTGAGGAGGGCGATGTACACAGTGAAAGGGGTGAGGAATCGGAGGATGATGAGGTGGACATCTTGCCTCTGTAGAGCCAGTTTGTGCAAGGAGAGATTGATTGCTTCTTTTTTGGTGGGGGTCCAAACCAACCAGTCATTTCAGTCAGCCGTGTGGCAGACCCTGTTGCTGAAATGATGGGTTCGTCAATGTTTTTCTTTTCAATCTAAGCCCCTGCAGTTTTCTGTAAGAATCTGCTTCGCTATGATGATCAACAAGTCACAAGGGCAAATACTCAGGGCTGGAGGCGTAGATCTTAGGACCAGCTGCTACAAGCATGGCAAAGGTGTCACTATCATTGGTGACACCCAGAGAGGCAGCGAGGGAGATTGTAATGCAGTGCGCGCAGATAAGCAGCGCAATGGTAAAATGGAGGCATGGTCTCATAGGTAGGGGTGTGGCCTGTTGGCCTGAATCTCCATTTTGTTGCTCCGGGTATCCCGGGGGTTGAGTGCTGCACCCGGGGACTAGTGTGTGAGTGGTGCTGGCTCCTGCACAGTGACAGAAACTGGGTGTTGCACGTAATGTCACAGTGAAACACCCATATTCTGTCACTGAAGAGGAGCCGGCACTTTGGTGTCACCCCCCTTGGCGGGTGACACTCGGGTGTGGGCCGCAACCCCGTTGTGATGCCACTGACCCATGGGAAGCTTTACGTGGCTTACCCATGTGTTAGTAGCCCCAAGCATCTTTTGTGTTAGTCCCTGAAGAAAAACTTCAAATATTTACAAATACATTTTGTAATCAATGGGCCTAATTCAGTAAGGATTGCAAATTCTGCTAAGTAACAGAATTTGCAATCCTTTGGTTCGCATGCTGGGGCCACCCAGCATGCCGCCTCCCTTCTTGACCACGCTGAAATTGCAGTCGCAGTGCAGTTCAGCGTGATCATAAAAAATGGGTTAGCCTCCTGTTGGTGCAGACTGTATGTGTGCGCAGGAAGCCGCCACCATTTTTGTGATCGCAGCTGCTGCATGTGATGTCATGCAACCGCTCTGACCACGCCTCCTGTTTCTCCGTTGCCGACCCCATTTTGAAGCCCTGCCCACGCACCGCTCCATCTCTGACTTGGAAATGGAGTGTTGCTGACCCCCCCCCCCCCCCCAGCACCGATTGACAGTCAGAGGCGATCGCATTAACTGCGGGGTGCCGCAGAAAATGCAGGCGCATGCGTATGCTCTTAGCAATTTTTGCAGTTGGACTGCTTATTGCGATTGCAATCCAACCTGAATCAGGCTCTATTACCTATCACAATGCACTGCGGGTAGTACAAAATGGGGTTAATATAAGAGAAAACCCCCCAGAGCTGTGCTCCTTAACTGTCCCTGGTGGCTAGTGGAGCAGCTGCCCAGTAATCAGTGTCCACGCCAGTGCGCACATGGCCCGCCCCCTACAGCCACGCTGGATCACGGTATAGTGTGGGCACAGAAGTCCCTTACCTCCCTTTCATCAGCGGCCTCGTGATCCCGGAGGGCGGTGTGTGTGTGACTGACCTTAGGAAGAAACCGGAGCCTCCGCTGCAGTGACCCAGCAACCAGGGCGCGGGAGTATACTGCGCCGCTGGGAGTGATGGAGCTGCAGTAAAGATGTCTATTAGACCTAGCCTGCTGCAGCCCTTGTAGATTCTTATAAAAAAAAGTTCTTCTTTTCTTGTCAAAATTAATAGCTAAGAATAGGCTGCCTGAGGCAGCCCCCTCTTAAGTGGCCTGCTACTGAAGGCACCAACTACAAACTGTGCTCCCTGTTCATGGAAGCGAGGTTATAGAGGAGGGGGCGCTGAGCATCTTGGGAACAGTCAAAAGCTTTGAGCCTGTTGGTGCCTCAGATCAAGATCCTACTCTACACCCCAATGTGAATCCTTGTGGAGTCCAGTGTACCCCACAGAAGAAATGAATGTGTCACACCCATTGGCAGCAACATTAGAATAGCTGCTGATGGGCACAATTGAGAAAGGAAGGGGGGAAAACATTTGAATCCAGCACATATATGTAATTTGAATATGTAATTTGTACCTTCCTACTTTAAAATGTAATGGATGAACCTCACCCTGTGAGAACTATCTTCATGATCAAGAGATCTCATACGCAAGAAAAGCATGTGCTGGGATAGGGCTGTGGAGGGCGGCTGCTCGGGCACACACCCGTCAAGTTAAGGAGATTCAACTGAGGAAGCACAAGGGAACTGCAGGGAGACCACATATTTTCAGATGAACATGAGAGGGCGGAAGGCTGCCTAATACTGAAGCACCCTCAAACATCAAACCATATGCAACAACTAGTACAAGCATTCCTGGGGAAAGGTCTGCAGCAGACGGATTTGCATACGGTGATGTCATCCAAGCAATGGGCATAGTTGGCTGCAACCCTCGTCTGCATATGAAAAGAGAAAATGGTCACGCAGGGCATGGCGGCCTTTGTGGGGTTGCGCTTGGATGACCCCTAGATCGCTTTATACACCCCCATCAGTGTGGGGCTCATGTTGGCCATGCCCAAGCCCCTGAAGCATTCAAGCTGATTTCTTGCAGCAGCTGGACCCACTAACAGCTCCAGAGTTGCTCTACAAGACAAGTAAAAGGGTGTGAGCCCTGCAGCACCACCTGTAGTTTGCATACACACATATATAGGACAGCATCTCTTATATGCCCCAGGGGCAATAAAATAGTAGCCTTATCTAGGGTATCCGTCCATGCCGCTACAGAACTACACACCCAGGCCAACGCAATTGCCGGTCTGAGTAAGGTACCTGAATGTGTATAAATGGACTTCAGGGTAATCTCCTATTTGCGGTCAGCAGACTCTTTGAGGGTAGCTGTATCCTGGGACGGGAGGGCTACCTTCTTGGATAAGCGTGTTAATGCTTTGTCCACCCAAGGGGAGGATTCCCATCGTAACCTATCCGTTGATGGGAAAGGGGAATCCTTTTGGAAATCTGCAGGAGATTCCCAAGCTTTTTCACATAACTCGTTCAGCTCGTGTGAGGGGGGAAAGGTTACCTCAGGCTTCTTTCCCTTGTACATATGTACCCTCTTGTCAGGGATAGGGGGCTCCTCTGTGATGTGCAAAACATCTTTTATTGCCATAATCATATATCAAATGTATTTTGCCAATTTTGGCTGTAACTTTGCATCATCGTAATCGCCACTGGAGTCAGAATCCGTGTCGGTATCTGTGTCAACAATCTGGATAGTGGGCGCTTATGAGACCCTGACAGTCCCTGCGACATAGGATTAGGCATTGGTTGAGACCCTGACTGTCCCAAAGCTTCTGCCTTGTCTAATCTTTTGTGCAATGAGTTTACACTAGCATTTAAAACATTCCACATATCCATCCAATCAGGTATCGGCGGAGACACCACGTTCATTTGCTCCCGCTCCTCTCTAATATAGCCTTCTTCCTCAGACATGTCGACACACGCGTACCGACACACCACACACACAGGGAATACTTTTACTGAAGACATTTCCCCCACAAGGCCCTTTGGAGAGACAGAGAGAGAGTATGCCAGCACATACCCCAGCGCTATATAACCCAGGAATAGCACAGTAACTTAATGTTTGAACAATCGGTGAGGGGGAACATCTTGAAACCCCAGTTTGTACCCTTGGGACACTATTTGTAAAACACACGAGTCCATGTCCGAATGAATCCAGAACTGACTGAAGAGTTTTAGACGTGCCCCCACTGGTGCGGGCTCCTGCAAGAGAGCCCCAGCGTCATGCAGTGGATTTGGCAGAAGCAGAGGATGATCTCTGCTCCTGCGATCTTGAAGAGGATGCAGACCTCTTCTCTCTTCTCCTTCCTCTACCTGCAAAGAAAGGGGAATCTTAACTTCTTGCATATCTATTGGGCCGAAATGACTGCATCAGATAATGATGCGTCTTCATCCGTTGGGACGGAACATAGGGCAAGAAGGTTGACTTACCTGCGGGAGCTGCCGAGATCAAATTAACTAGGCAGTCACCAAACAAGGCTTCACCTTCATAGGGAAGAGACTCCCTTTCTTCTTGGAGTCAGCATCAGCATTCTCTTGGTGAATCCACAATGCCCTCCTATCCGACACTGCCATGAAATTGGCCCGTGAACTCAAGAGTCCTATATCCCTTGCAGTCTCACGTAAGTATGCTGCAGTGTCCTTGATATGATACAATGTAAGGAGTATCCCATCTCTCCAGGGTATCTATATCGGATGACAAGGTATTCGACCAATTCTTGAATACTACTACTCACCCATGCACATGTAATGGCAGGTCTAAGTAATGTACCCGTGGTTACATAACTAGAAATAATGTAGCTTCCTGCATACGATCCGCTGGATTTGTGACAGGGCCCCGTGCAGAACAGGGGGTGACTCCCACTTTATTCTGTCCGCGGCGGGAAATGAATAAACAACCAGAATCCTTTTGGGGATTTGAAACCATCTTGTCGAGCTGGCCCAGACTTTCTCAAACAGAGATGGAGGAACGTTACATCAGCTTTCATTATATATCTATATATACATACATATAGACCCCTTTGTCAGGAACAGCAGGGTCTTCAGTGATTTTAATATGTCCTTAATATCCACAATCATGTACTGAATGCTCCTTGCCAATATTGGATCTAATCAGGAAACATTATGGTCGACATAAGTATCAGTATCCGTGTCAGTATCAGTGTGTAGTAACTGGGCAAAATAACATTTTTGCGACCCAGCGGGGCCTGAGGGAAAAGAAACATAGCCATGAATATCACATCTATTCTCTACGTCTGTGTCTGGGACACAGATTTATCCAACCTTACTCTGATATTACTGAAACATTTACCCAGTCAGTTATTGGTGGTGCCAACAGGGCCACCATCATATGTCTGCATTCCTAATATAGGCCCTCATTCCGAGTTGATCGGTCGCAAGGCGAATTTAGCAGAGTTACACACGCTAAGCCGCCGCCTACTGGGAGTGTATCTTAGCATCTTAAAATTGCGACCGATGTATTCGCAATATTGCGATCACAAACTACTTAGCAGTTTTAGAGTAGCTCCACACTTACTCTGCCTGTGCGATCAGTTCAGTGCTTGTCGTTCCTGGTTTGACGTCACAAACACACCCAGCGTTCGCCCAACCACTCCCCCGTTTCTCCGGCCACTCCTGCGTTTTTTCCGGAAACGGTAGCGTTTTCAGCCACACGCCCATAAAACGCCATGTTTCCGCCCAGTAACACCCATTTCCTGTCAATCACATTACGATCGCCGGAGCGATGAAAAAGCCGTGAGTAAAAATACTATCTTCATAGCAAAGATACTTGGCGCAGTCGCAGTGTGAATATTGCGCATGCGCACTAAGCGGAATTTCACTGCGATGCGATGAAAAATACCGAGCGAACGACTCGGAATGAGGGCCATAGTTTCCTCTTGGGAAAAACATTCAGCCACCGACATGTTGACACACATATACCAAGTACCCACAGACACACCGGCTTATGGGGGACAGACCGTCAGTAAATCTGTCAGAGGGACACAGAGGATTTTTCAGCTCACAATCCAGCGCCAAAAGTACACCGTCTGGGAAATAATAAACTCTATAGTGATAGACTTGTAATGCTCTAAAGATGTTCTGGTGAGGTGAGGAAGAAGCCCCGCCGCTGTAATGGCGCGTATCTGTCCCGCTCAGAAATAATTAATTACGCTAGCGGGGTAAGGACAGTGCCCAGGCACTAATGTCCACTTTTTCCAGCCTTTTGTGAGGAATGTATGCTGCCCAGGGTGCCCCCACCCCCCCCGTGCCCTGCACCCTGCAGTGCCTGTGTTTGTGTGGGAGCATGGCGCGCAGCGTTCCGCTCGCTGCTCGGTACCTCAGAATGCCGTCACTGAAGAAGAAGTCTTCTGTTCTTCTGCTACTCACCTGTCTTCTGGCTCTGTAAGGGGGTGACGGCAGGCTGCGGGAGTGTGCATCTAGGCGTACCCAGCGATCAGCACCCTCAGGAGCTAATGGTGTCCTGTCAGCCTGAAGCAGAGCCATTGAACTCACTAGAAGTTGGTCATACTTCTCTCCCCTAAGTCCCACGAAGCAGGGAGACTGTTGCCAGCAGCCTCCCTGAAAATAAAAAAAACTAACAAGTCTTTTCAGAGAAACTCAGTAGAGCTCCCCTGTAGTGCATCCAGTATCACTGCGCACAATACTAAAACTGGAGTCTGGAGGAGGGGCATAGAGGGAGGAGACAGTTCACACCCTTTGAAAGTCTTAAAGTGCCCATGTCTCCTGCGGATCCCGTCTATACCCCATGGTTCTTAATGTGACCCCAGCATCCTCTAGGACGTATGAGAAAACAAATAACGCACACACGAGGAGGAGAGAACTAAGGAAGCTATAAGGAGAAGAGGGGAGGGAGGGGGGGTTGAAAGGTAAGGTAGTAAAGGCATATTGGATAAACTACAACCTTATACATATTCATTAATGTACCAGTAGTTAGAAGTAGAAGAGCTCTAACAGAAACCACAAAGCTTATCTAAAGCCACACCACACTGGATATGCCCAATCTCATTTGATTTTTGAAGCAAAGCAGTATTGGACTTTGTTAATACATGGATGGGAGACTGCTTGGTAGTATCAGATTCTTTAGGTGTTTTTAAACTACCAACACCATTTTCTTGGTACATTTAATTTTTACATGTATTCTTTTATGTACCAGAAGTTAGAAGTAGAAGAGCTGTAACAGAAACCACCAGCTCATCTACAGCCACAGCACACTGGATTTGCCCAATCTCTCCTGATCATGGAAGCTGAGCAGTGTTGGTCCTGCTTTTAGTACTTGGGCCCTCATTCCGAGTTGATCGGTCGCAAGGCGAATTTAGCAGAGTTACACACGCTAAGCCGCCGCCTACTGGGAGTGAATCTTAGCTTCTTAAAATTGCGACCGATGTATTCGCAATATTGCGATTACTAACTACTTAGCAGTTTCAGAGTAGCTCCAGACTTACTCTGCCTGTGCGATCAGTTCAGTGCTTGTCATTCCTGGTTGACGTCACAAACACACCCAGCGTTCGCCCAGGCACTCCCACCGTTTCCCCGGCCACTCCTGCGTTTTTTCCGGAAACGGTAGCGTTTTCAGCCACACGCCCCTGAAACGCCCAGTAACACCCATTTCCTGTCAATCACATTACGATCGCCGGAGCGAAGAAAAAGCCGTGAGTAAAAATACTTTCTTCATAGTAAAGTTACTTGGCGCAGTCGCAGTGCGAACATTGCGCATGCGTACTAAGCGGATTTTCACTGCGATGCGATGAAAAATACAGAGCGAACAACTCGGAATGAGGGCCTTGGATGGGAGACCACAAGGAAATACCAGGAGCTGTGTGTATTTTTACAATACTAACACCGTTCTCTTGATGCATTCCATTTTGAAACATTGGGGCAGATCTATTAAGCCTGGTGAACTGATAAAGTGCAAGGTGATAAAGTACCAGCCAGTCAGCTCCTAACTGTCATTTTTCAAACCCAGCCTGTGACATGGCAATTAGGAGCTGATTGGCTGGTACTTTATCACCATGCAAATTATCATTTCACCAGGTTTAATAAATCGGCTGCTTACTCATTTATGTACGAGTAGTTAGAAGTAGAAGAACTCTAACAGAAACCACTAAGCTCATCTACAGCCACACCACACTGTATATGCCCAATATCACCTGATTTTAGGCCTGGTTTGTTCTTGGATGTGAGACCACCTGGGAATACCAGGTGCTGTAGGTAGTTTTATACTACCAACACCGTTCTCTTGATGCATTCCATTTTGAAACATTGGGGCAGATCTATTAAGCCTGGTGAACTGATAAAGTGCAAGGTGATAAAGTACCAGCCAGTCAGCTCCTAACTGTCATTTTTCAAACCCAGCCTGTGACATGGCAATTAGGAGCTGATTGGCTGGTACTTTATCACCATGCAAATTATCATTTCACCAGGTTTAATAAATCGGCTGCTTACTCATTTATGTACGAGTAGTTAGAAGTAGAAGAACTCTAACAGAAACCACTAAGCTCATCTACAGCCACACCACACTGTATATGCCCAATATCACCTGATTTTAGGCCTGGTTTGTTCTTGGATGTGAGACCACCTGGGAATACCAGGTGCTGTAGGTAGTTTTATACTACCAACACCGTTCTCTTGATGCATTATATTTTGAAACTTATTCATTGATGTACCAGTAGTTAGAAGTAGAAGTTAGAAACAGCAAAAATCATCTACAGCCGCATCACACTGGATATGTCCAATCTCATCTGATGTTGGAAGCTAAGCAGTGTTGTGCCTGATTAGTTTTTGGATTTCAGGTCCTGCCTTCTGGTTTGGCCACGGCACCTCGGAAATTCACCAAGGTCATGGCCGTGATGACGACCCTTCACCATCGGTGGACCAGGGAGGAATCTCTCCTCCCGATAAACATTCTGGAATTGCGGGCAGTGTTCAATTCATTGACACTGGCCCTGCCTCAAGTACAGAACAGGCCTGTTCAAGTACAATCGGACAACGACACCACGGTAGTGTACACAAATCATCAAGGCGGCACTCGAAATTGCATGGCAAAGCTGGAAGTATCAAAAATCCTCAGTTGGGTAGAACGTCATCTGCCAGCAATATCGGCAGTGTTCATTCCCGGAGTCCTCAACTGGGAAGCGGATTTCCCCAGTCAACAGTACGTTCACGCTGGAGAGTGGAGAGGCCGCAGCAGAAATGTCTGCACTGGTGTCAGTAGGTGACTGAGGCAGGGATGACTGGGAGATAGTGGGTGACTGAAGCATGTATGACTGGGAGATAGTGGGTGACTGAGGCCGGGGTGACTGGGAGATAGTCAGTGACTAAGGCAGGGGTGATAGGGATATAGTGGATGACTGTGGCAGGGGTGACAGGGACAGTAGGAGACTGAGGCAGGGGTGACAGGGATAGTGGGTGACTGAGGCAGGGGTGATAGGGTGACAGTGGGTGACTGAGGCAGAGGTGACAGGGATAGTGGGTGACTGAGGTAGGGGTGATATGGAGATAGTGGTTGACTGAGGCAGGGGTGACAGAGATAGTGGGTGACTAAAGCAGGGGTGACTGGTATAGTGGGTGACTGAGGCAGGGGTCGCAGGTATATTGGTTAACTGAGGCAGCGGTGACTGGGAGATAGTGGGTAACTGAGGCAGGGGTGACAGGGAAAGTGTGTGACTCAGGCAGGGGTGATAGGGAGATAGTGGGCAGCAGATCACTGCCTCGCTGACAGCAGCACATCCCTGCTTCACTGACAGCAGCACATCCCTGCCTCATTGACAGCAGCACATACCTGCCTCACTTATAGCAGCACATCCCTGCCTCACTGGCAGCAGCAGATCCCTGCCTCACTGGCAGCAGCAGATCACTGCTTCACTGACAGCAGCACATCCCTGCCTCACTGGCAGCAGCAGATCCCTGCCTTACTGACAGCTGTATATAGGGCCTAATTCAGACCTGATCTCTGCTGTGCATATTCACACAACAGGAGATCAGGTCTGAAGTGTGTGTGTGTGTGTGTGCTGGTGCCGCAGTGCACCGGCACATGCCAGAGATGCGATCAGCATCTCTGCCCAGTGAGCGCCTC
The DNA here is from genome assembly GCF_028390025.1 of Pseudophryne corroboree. NCBI lineage: Eukaryota > Metazoa > Chordata > Amphibia > Anura > Myobatrachidae > Pseudophryne > Pseudophryne corroboree. The sequence continues at coordinate 286,629 of NW_026968254.1, read as the reverse complement.
TGCCAACACATACTTATCTTGCATATGAGATCTCTTGATCATGAAGATAGTTCTCACAGGGTGAGGTTCATCCATTACATTTTAAAGTAGGAAGGTACAAATTACATATTCAAATTACATATATGTGCTGGATTCAAATGTTTTCCCCCCTTCCTTTCTCAATTGTGCCCATCAGCAGCTATTCTAATGTTGCTGCCAATGGGTGTGACACATTCATTTCTTCTGTGGGGTACACTGGACTCCACAAGGATTCACATTGGGGTGTAGAGTAGGATCTTGATCTGAGGCACCAACAGGCTCAAAGCTTTTGACTGTTCCCAAGATGCTCAGCGCCCCCTGCTCTATAACCTCGCTTCCATGAACAGGGAGCTCAGTTTGTAGTTGGTGCCTTCAGTAGCAGGACACTTAACAGGGGGCTGCCTCAGGCAGCCTATACTTAGCTATTAATTTTGACAAGAAAAGAAGAACTTTTTTTATAAGAATGTACAAGGGCTGCAGCAGGCTAGGTCTAATAGACATCTTTACTGCAGCTCCATCACTCCCAGCGGCGCAGTATACTCCCGTGCCCTGGTTGCTGGGTCACTGCAGCGGAGGCTCCGGTTTCTTCCTAAGGTCAGTCACACACACACCGCCCTCCGGGATCACGAGGCCGCTGATGAAAGGGAGGTAAGGGGCTTCTGTGCCCACACTATACCGTGATCCAGCGTGGCAGTAGGGGGAGGGCCGTGTGCGCACTGGCGTGGACACTGATTACTGGGCAGCCGCTCCACTAGCCACCAGGGACAGTTAAGGAGCACAGCTCTGGGGGTTTTTCTCCTATATTAACCCCATTTTGTACTACCTGCAGTGCATTGTGATAGGTAATAGAGCCTGATTCAGGTTGGATTGCAATCACAATAAGCAATCCAACTGCAAAAATTGCTAAGAGCATACGCATGCGCCTGCATTTTCTGTGACTGTCAATCGGTGCGGGGGGGGGGTCAGCAACACTCCATTTCAAAGTCGGAGATGGAGCGGTGCGGGGGCAGGGCTTCAACGGAGAAACAGGAGGCGTGGTCAGAGCGGCTGCATGACATCACATGCAGCCGTTGCGATCACAAAAATGGTGGCGGCTTCCTGCGCACACGTACAGTCTGCACCAACAGGAGGCTAACCCATTTTTTATGATCACGCTGTACTGCACTGAGACTGCAATTTCAGCGTGGTCAAGAAGGGAGGCGGCATGCTGGGTGGCCATGCCCTGTGATGGGTGGCCCCAGCATGCGAACCAAAGGATTGCAAATTCTGTTACTTAGCAGAATTTGCAATCCTTACTGAATTAGGCAATTGATTACAAAATTGTAAACAATATTTGAAGTTTTTCTTCAGGGACTAACACAAAAGATGCTTGGGGCTACTAACACATGGGTAAGCCACGTAAAGCTTCCCATGGGTCAGTGGCATCACAACGGGGTTGCGGCACACACCCGAGTGTCACCCGCCAAGTGGGGTGACACCAAAGTGCCGGCTCTTCTTCAGTGACAGAATATGGGTGTTTCACTGTGACATTACGTGCAACACCCAGTTTCTGTCACTGTGCAGGAGCCAGCACCACTCACACACTAGTCCCCGGGTACAGCCCCCAACCCCCGGGATACCCGCAGCAACAAAATGGTGATTCAGGCCACGCCCCTACCTATGAGACCATGCCTCCTTTTTACCATTGCGCTGCTTATCTGCGCGCACTGCATTACAATCTCCCTCGCCGCCTCTCTGGGTGTCACCAGTGATAGTGACACCTCTGCCATGCTTGTAGCAGCTGGTCCTAAGATCTACGCCTCCAGCCCTGAGTGTTTTCCCTTGTGACTTGTTGATCATCATAGCGAAGCAGATGCTTACAGAAAACTGCAGGGGCTTAGATTGAAAAGAAAAACATTGACGAACCCATCATTTCAGCGACAGGGTCTGCCACACGACTGACTGAAATGACTGGTTGGTTTGGGCCCCCACCAAAAAAGAATCAATCAATCTCTCCTTGCACAAACTGGCTCTACAGAGGCAAGATGTCCACCTCATCATCCTCCAATTCCTCACCCCTTTCACTGTGTACATCCCCCTCCTCACAGATTATTAATTCGTCCCCACTGGAATCCACCATCTCAGATCCCTGTGTACTTTCTGGAGGCAATTGCTGGTGAATGTCTCCACGGAGGAATTGATTATAATTAATTTTGATGATCATCATCTTCTCCACATTTTCTGGAAGTAACCTTGTACGCCGATTGCTGACAAGGTGAGCGGCCGCACTAAACACTCTTTCGGAGTACACACTGGAGGGAGGGCAACTTAGGTAGAATAAAGCCAGTTTGTGCAAGGGCCTCCAAATTGCCTCTTTTTCTCCACCATTCTTTCAAAGGTGACAGAATCATATGCAGTGACAGTAGACGACATGTCAGTAATCGTTGCCAGGTCCTTCAGTCTGGACCAGATGTCAGCACTCACTCCAGACTGCCCTGCATCACCGCCAGCGGGTGGGCTCGGAATTCTTAGCCTTTTCCTCGCACCCCCAGTTGCGGGAGAATGTGAAGGAGGAGCTGTTGACGGGTCACGTTCCGCTTGACTTGACAATTTTCTCACCAGCAGGTCTATGAACCTCTGCAGACTTGTGTCTGCCGGAAAGAGAGATACAATGTAGGTTTTAAATCTAGGATCGAGCACGGCGGCCAAAATGTAGTGCTCTGATTTCAACAGATTGAATCCTGGTTAAGCAAATTAAGGGCTCCATCCACAAGTCCCACATGCCTAGTTGAATCGCTCTGTTTTAGCTCCTCCTTCAATGTCTCCAGCTTCTTCTGCAAAAGCCTGATGAGGGGAATGACCTGACTCAGGCTGGCAGTGTCTGAACTGACTTCACGTGTGGAAAGTTCAAAGGGTTGCAGAACCTTGCACAACGTTGAAATCATTCTCCACTGCGCTTGAGTCAGGTGCATTCCCCCTCCTTTGCCTATATCGTGGGCAGATGTATAGGCTTGAATGGCCTTTTGCTGCTCCTCCATCCTCTGAAGCATATAGAGGGTTGAATTCCACTTAGTTACCACCTCTTGCTTCAGATGATGGCAGGGCAGGTTCAGGAATGTTTGGTGGTGCTCCAGTCTTCGGCATGCGGTGGCTGAAGGCAGAAAGTGGCCCGCAATTCTTCGGGCCACCGACAGCATCTCTTGCACGCCCCTGTCGTTTTTTAAATAATTCTGCACCACCAAGTTCAATGTATGTGCAAAACATGGGACGTGCTGGAATTTGCCCAGATGTAATGCACGCACAATATTGGTGGCGTTGTCCGATGTCACAAATCCCCAGGAGAGTTCAATTGGGGTAAGCCATTCTGCGATGATGTTCCTCAGTTTCCGTAAGAGGTTGTCAGCTGTGTGCCTCTTATGGAAAGCGGTGATACAAAGCGTAGCCTGCCTAGGAACGAGTTGGCAATTGCGAGATGCTGCTACTGGTGCCGCCGCTGCTGTTCTTGCTGCGGGAGGCAATACATCTACCCAGTGGGCTGTCACAGTCATATAGTCCTGAGTCTGCCCTGCTCCACTTAACCACAGACAAGTGGACATTGGGTACAACTGCATTTTTTAGGACACTGATGACTCTTTTTCTGAGGTCTGTGTACATTTTCGGTATCGCCTGCCTAGAGAAATGGAACCTAGAGGGTATTTGGTACCGGGGACACAGTACCTCAATCAAGTCTCTAGTTGCCTCTAAATTAACGATGGATACCGGAACCACGTTTCTCACCACCCAGACCTGAGTTATCCGCTTTGCAGCAGGATGACTGCTGTGATATTTCATCTTCCTCGCAAAGGACTGTTGGACAGTCAATTGCTTACTGGAAGAAGTACAAGTGGTCTTCCGACTTCCCCTCTGGGATGACGATCGACTCCCAGCAGCAACAACAGCAGCGCCAGCAGCAGTAGGCGTTACACTCAAGGATGCATCGGAGGAATCCCAGGCAGGAGAGGACTCGTCAGACTTGCCAGTGACATGGCCTGCAGGACTATTGGCTCTCCTGTCTAAGGAGGAAATTGACACTGAGGGAGTTGGTGGTGTGGTTTGCAGGAGCTTGGTTACAAGAGGAAGGGATTTAGTGGTTAGTGGACTGCTTCCACTGTCATCCAAAGTTTTTGAACTTGTCACTGACTTATGATGAATGCGCTGCAGGTGACGTATAAGGGAGGATGTTCCGAGGTGGTTAACGTCCTTATCCCTACTTATTACAGCTTGACAAAGGCAACACACGGCTTGACACCTGTTGTCCGCATTTGTGTACAGGATGCATACCTTCATGTCCCCATTTATCCACCTCATCAGGCGTAACTCAGATTTGCGGTACAGGACTGTCATTGCCAATTTCAGACGTTGCTGTTTGGTCTCTCCATGGCCCTGAGAATTTTCACCAAGGTAATGGCGGAAATGATGGTGCTCCTGTGCAAGCAAGGTGTCACAATTATCCCGTACTTGGGCGATCTCATAAAAGCGAGATCAAGAGAGCAGTTGCTGAACAGCGTATCACTTTCACTGAAAGTGTTACAGCAACACGGCTGGATTCTCAATATCCCGAAGTCGCAATTGATTCCTACTACTCGTCTGTCTTTCTTGGGCATGATTCTGGACACAGACCAGAAGAGGGTTTATCTCCTGATAGAAAAGGCCCAGGAACTCATGACTCTTGTCATGAACCTATTGAAACCAAAACTTGTGTCAGTGCATCACTGCACTCGAGTCCTGGGAAAGATGGTGGCATCATACGAGGCCATTCCATTCGGCAGGTTCCATGCGAGGACTTTCCAATGGGACCTACTGGACAAGTGGTCCGGGTCACATTTACAGATGCATTGGTTGATCACCCTGTCCCCCAGGGTCAGGGTATCACTCTTGTGGTGGCTGCAGAGTGCTCACCTTCTCGAGGGACGCAGATTCAGCATTCAGGGCTGGATCCTGGTGACCACAGACGCAAGCCTCCAAGGTTGGGGAGCAGTCACACAGGGAAGAAATTTCCAAGGTCTTTGGTCAAGTCAAGAGACTTGTCTTCACATCAACATCCTGGAACTAAGGGCCATATACAATGCCCTACGTCAAGCGGAGACCTTACTTTGCGACCAACCGGTTCTGATCCAGTCAGACAACGTCACCGCAGTGGCTCATGTAAACCGCCAAGGCGGCACAAGAAGCAGAGTGGCGATGGCACAAGCCACCAGAATTCTGTTGGAGAATCACGCAAGCGCACTGTCAGCAGTGTTCATTCCGGGAGTGGACAACTGGGAAGCAGACATCCTCAGCAGACACGACCTACATCCGGGAGAGTGGGGACTTCATCAGGAAGTCTTTGCACAGATTACAAGTCGGTGGGAACTGCCACAGATAGACATGATGCCGTCCCGGCTCAACAAAAAGCTACAGAGGTATTGCGCAAGGTCAAGAGACCCTCAGGCAGTAGCTGTAGACGCCCTAGTGACACCGTGGGTGTTCCAGTCGGTCTATGTATTTCCTCCTCTTCCTCTCATACCCAAGGTGTTGAGGATAATAAGACAAAGAGGAGTGAGAACAATCCTCATTGTTCCGGATTGGCCACGGAGGACCTGGTATCCGGATCTGCAGGAAATGCTCACAGAAGATCTGTGGCCTCTCCCTCTAAGACAGGACCTGTTGCATCAGGGGCCCTGTCTGTTCCAAGACTTACCGCAGCTGCGTTTGACGGCATGGCGGTTGAATGCCGGATCCTAGCATTCCGGTTGAGGTCATCCCTACGCTGATAAAGGCTAGGAAGGATGTAACGTTAAAACATTACACCGTATATGGCGAAATTATGTTTCTTGGTGTGAGGCCAGGAATGCTCCTACGAAAGAATTCCATCTGGGCCGTTTCCTTCACTTCCTACAAACTGGAGTGAATTTGGGCCTAAAATTAGGCTCTATTAAGGTCCAGATTTCGGCCTTATCCATTTTCTTTCAAAAAGAATTGGCTTCTCTTCCAGAAGTTCAGACTTTTGTAAAAGGAGTGCTGCATATTCAGCCTCCTTTTGTGCCTCCGGTGGCACCTTGAGACCTTAACGTGGTGTTAAGTTTTCTAAAATTACACTGGTTTGAACCACTTAAAACAGTGGAGTTAAAATATCTCACATGGAAGGTGGTCATGTTATTAGCCTTGGCTTCGGCTAGGCGAGTGTCGGAATTAGCGGCTTTGTCACATAAAAGCCCATATTTGGTATTTCATGTGGATAGAGCGGAATTGCAGACCCGTCCTCAATTCCTACCAAAAGTGGTCTCATCTTTTCATATGAACCAACCTATTGTGGTGCCTGTGGCTACGCGTGACTTGGAGGATTCCGAGTTACTTGATGTGGTTAGGGCTTTGAAAATTTACGTGGCCAGGACGGCTAGAGTCAGGAAAACTGAAGCGCTGTTTGTCCTGTATGCAACCAACAATATTGGTGCCCCTGCTTCAAAGCAGGCAATTGCACGCCGTATTTGTAACACGATTCAGCAAGCGCATTCTATGGCTGGATTGCAGTTACTGAAATCGGTCAAGGCCCATTCCACGAGGAAAGTGGGCTCTTCTTGGGCGGCTGCCCGAGGGGTCTCGGCACTACAGCTGTGTCAAGCTGCTACTTGGTCGGGTTCACACACCTTTGCAAAATACTATAAGTTTGATAACCTGGCTGAGGAGGAACTCATGTTTGCTCAATCGGTGCTGCAGAGTCATCCGCACTCTCCCGCCCGTTTTGGAGCATTGGTATAATCCCCATGGTCCTTACGGAGTCCCCAGCATCCTCTAGGACGTTAGAGAAAATAAGATTTTAAACCTACTGGTAAATCTTTTTCTCGTAGTCCGTAGAGGATGCTGGGCGCCCGTCCCAAGTGCGGACTACTTCTGCAATACTTGTATATAGTTATTGCTTCAATAAGGGTTAGGTTATAGTTGCATCGGTCCTGCACTGATGCTATGTTGTTTTTTCATACTGATAACTGGGTAGTTTATCACAAGTTATACGGTGTGATTGGTGTGGCTGGTATGAATCTTGCCCTGGATTAACAAAATCCTTTCCTCATACTGTCCGTCTCCTCTGGGCACAGTTTCTCTAACTGTGGCATAGAGGGAGGAGCCAGTGCACACCCAGAACTAAAGTCTTTCTTAAAGTGCCCATGTCTCCTGTGGAGCCCGTCTATCCCCATGGTCCTTACGGAGTCCCCAGCATCCTCTACGGACTACGAGAAAAAGATTTACCGGTAGGTTTAAAATCTTATTTTCTACTTTATTCTTTTCTATCCTAGTTTATTACGACCAACTCTCATCCAAGGAGTTTGATATTCTACTACCTGCATGCAATTTAAATTGCTTAAATTGTTTATATGGTTGATTTGTCCTTCACAATCCATAATCTGCAACTTGGATGTACTTGTGTCATTGAAAATCTTATAATAAAAATGTATATACAGATACTCAACCTGTATATTGAAAAAAAAAAAGTTATAAGACATATGCATTCAATATTTGAAGAAACAAAATAAAATAAAGCTATCTATTGGGTTTCACTAACAAGCACATTGGAAGACTTGACTACTGTTAAAAGACATGCATTACATGGTATAGAGCCACAAACCACAATGTAGTAAAATAAAAACAAACTTACATGTGTATCAAACCTATGTGAGGCTTACATTGATAGTGCAAGATCAACACTCTATCAACTGTGCAAACTAGACTGCACATAAATGCCATAAAATTTATCTGAGATTTTAGTAAATAAGGCCCGTTGCTGTCCGGGTCACGCAGCCGTCACGGCCCGCCCCCATACGGTCCGGTCATGTCTGCGTTGTCCTGACTGTGCCCCCAAAATGGCGGCACAACGCCGCTGGCCCGACTCCTCCTGCCCAGTGACCGCCTCTGCCTGTCAATCAGGCAGAGGCGCTCACTGGGCAGAGACCTGATCTCCTGTTGTGTGAATATGCACAGCAGGGATCAGGTCTGAATTAGGCCCTATATACAGCTGTCAGTAAGGCAGGGATGTGCTGCTGCCAGTGAGGCAGGGATGTGCTGCTGGTAGTGAAGCAGTGATGTGCTGCTGTCAGCGAAGCAGTGCTGTACTGCTGTCAGCGAGACAGGGATGTGCTGCTGTCAGCGAGGCAGGGATGTGCTGCTGTCAGCGAAGCAGGGATGTGCTGCTGTCAGCGAAGCAGGGATGTGCTGCTGTCAGCGAAGCAGGGATGTGCTGCTGTCAGCGAGGCAGGGATGTGCTGCTGTCAGCGAGGCAGAGATGTGCTGCTGTCAGCGAGGCAGGGATGTGCTGCTATAAGTGAGGTAGGGATGTGCTGCTGTCATTGAAGCAGGAATGTGCTGCTGCAGTGAGGCAGAGATATGCAGCCCACTATCTCCCTATCACCCCTGCCTGAGTCACACACTTTCCCTGTCACCCCTGCCTCAGTTACCCACTATCTCCCAGTCACCGCTGCCTCAGTCAACCACTATATCTGCGATCCCTGCCTCAGTCACCCACTATACCAGTCACCCCTGCTTTAGTCACCCACTGTCACCCTATCACCCCTGCTTCAGTCACCCACTATCCCTGTCAACCCTGCCTCAGTCACCCACTATCTCCCAGTCACCCCTGCCTCAGTCAGCCACTATCCCTGTCACCCCTGCCTCAGTCTCTTACTGTCCCTGTCACCCCTGCCACAGTCATCCACTATCTCCCTATCACCCCTGCCTTAGTCATTTATTATACCTGTCACCCACTTTCTTCCCATACTTACCCAACCCCTTCCTATCACCCCTCCCTCAGTAACCCACTATCTCCCTGTCACCCACTATCTCCCAGTCACCCCGGCCTCAGTCACCCACTATCTCCCACTCATACATGCTTCAGTCACCCACTATCTCCCAGTCATCCCTGCCTCAGTCACCTACTGACACCAGTGCAGACATTTCTGCTGCGGCCTCTCCACTCTCCAGCGTGAACGTCCTGACGACTGAGGAAATCCGCTTCCTAGTTGAGGACTCCGGGAATGAACACTGCCGATATTGCTGTCAGATGACTTTCTACCCAACTGAGGATTTTTGATACTTCCAGCTTTGCCATGCAGTTTCGAGTGCCGCCTTGATGATTTGTGTACACTACCGTGGTGGCGTTGTCAGATTGTACTTGAACAGGCTTGTTCTGTACTAGAGGCAGGGCCAGTGTCAATTAATTGAACACTGCCTGCAATTCCAGAATTTATATCAGGAGGAGAGATTCCTCCCTGGTCCACCGACCCTGTAGAAAGTGTTGCTCCAACACCATGGCCCAGCCCAAAAGACTGGCATCCATTGTCAGGAGGACACAGTTGGAGATCCAGAAGGGATGGCCCCTGCTCAACTGTTGGTCCTGTAGCCACCAGCTCAGTGTCAGACGAACCTCCGGAGTCAAGGAGATCATTTGAGACATCATCCGATGAGGCAGGCCGTCCCACTTGGAGAGGATTAACCTCTGCAGAGGGCGGTAATGAAATTGAGCGTACTCTACCATATCGAAAGCCGACACCATGAGGTCTAGTACTTGCATCGCCGTGTGTATCAACACTCTTGGGCGAGAGAGGACGATACTGTCCTGAATTTTCAGGACTTTCTCTGGAGACAGAAACAATTGTTGGCTGTGTGTGTCCAGCAGTGCCCCTAGGTGCACAATGTTCCGAGCAGGGACCAGCGAGGACTTTTTTCAGTTGATGAGCCACCCGTGGACTTTTAGGAATTGGACCGCCAGTTCCAGATAACTGTGGAGAACCTCTTGGGAGTTCACCAGGATCAGCAAGTCGTCCAGATTTGGCAGGATCCTGATTCTCTGATGGTGAAGGGTCGTCATCACGGCCATGACCTTGGTGAATATCCGAGGTGCCGTGGCCAAACCAGAAGGCAGGACTTGAAATCCAAAAACAAACCAGGCACAACACTGCTTAGCTTCCATCATCAGATGAGATTAGACCAGTGGCGTAACTACTGCCCCCGCAGTCCTCGCGGTGGCTTGGGGGCGAGGGGCTGCGGGGGCACCACTGATTTACAGCAGACTGACATGCGGACGAGCGTCCGCATGTCAGTCTGCAGTCTCCTTCCCTCCGCCGCTTTTTGGAGGGACACGGAGGGCACACAGCGCGCCTCCCTGTGTCCCTCCTGCTGCATCATCTCCGGCGACCGCGGGTCTAATAGGGGGAAGTGCCGTCCGTGAGCTCTAATTGGCTCACGAACCGGCACTTCCCCCTATTAGACCCGCGGCCGCCAGAGATGATGCAGCAGGAGGGACACAGGAGAGACGAGCTGTGCCCACCGTGTCCCTCCAAAAAGCGACGGCGGGGGGGGGGTAAATATCTGGCACTGGGGGCATATATGGCACGGGGGGGGGAGGAATATCTGGCACTGGGGCATTTCTGGCACTGGGGGGAATATCTGGCACTGGGGGCATATCTGGCACTGGGGGGGATATCTGGCACTGGGGCATATATGGCACTGGGGGGGGGGGGTATCTGGCACTGGGGGCATATATGGCACGGGGGGCATATATGGCACTGGGGGGAATATCTGGCACTGGGGGCATATATGGCACTGGGGGGGAATATCTGGCACTGGGGGCATATGTGTACCTGGCACATGGGGGGGACGACTATATTTGGCACTGGGGCATGTAAGTACCTGGCACCGTGGGGGAATATCTGGCACTGGGGACATATGTAGCACTGGGAGCACAGCCCTAGCAACAAGGACTACCTCCTAGCAACGAGCATGACACCCAGTGCATGAAACATCTGGCAACGAGCATGACACCCAGTGCATGAAACACCTGGCAACGAGCATGACACCCAGTGCATGAAACCCCTGGCAACGAGCATGACACCCTGAGCATGAAAACCCCTGGCACCGTGCATGGAACCAAGAGCATGAAACCCCTGGCAACGAGCATGACACCCAGTGCATGAAACCCCTGACAACGAGCAGGTAATTGAAAAGTAATTAGAAGCCTTACTGTAGGACTTAATGTGTAATGGGCATTACGGTATGTGGCATAATGTATCACGGACATTGCGGTGTGTGTCATAATGTGTCGCAGGCATTACGGTGTATGGTATACTATATCGCGGGCATTGTGATATGTGGTATAATGTCTCAGGGTCATTGCAGTGTGTGGCATAATGTATCACGGACATTGCGGTGTGTGTCATAATGTGTCAGGCATTACGGTGTGTGGTATACTATATCACGGGCATTGTGGTATGTGGTATAATGTCAGGGTCATTGCAGTGTGGCATAATACATAACGGGCATTGCGATGTGTGGCATAGGGTATAACGGGCAGGGCATTGCGGTATGTGTCACAGGCATTACGGTGTATGGTATACTATATCACGGGCATTGTGGTATAATGTCTCAAGGTCATTGCAGTGTGTGGCATAATGTGTCACAGGCATTGTATGTGCTATAATGTATCGGGCATTGCAGTGTGTGGCATAATGTATCACGGACATTGCGGTGTGTGTCATAATGTGTCACAGACATTGTATGTGCTATAATGTATCAGGGGCATTGCAGTGTGTAGCATAATGTATAACGGGCATTGCGATTCCTGTCATAATGTGTCACAGGCATTACGGTGTGTGGCATAATGTGTCACAGACATTACGGTGTGTGGCATAATGTGTCGGGGGCATTACAGTGTGTGCATATTGTGTCGTGTATTATTGTGTGCGGCATAATGTCTAAGGGCCATTGCAGTATGTGGCATAATGTATACTGGGCATTACTATAAGGAGGAAAAATGACAAATAATGTAAGGGGCATGAATCAGGATTATTTTTCTTTCCTGTGGTGGCCAACGTATGGGCGTGCAGGTTGCAAAACTGGGGTATAAGGTAGTCTTTTCCTGCAATGCCACGCCCCTTTATGCAAAACCACGCCCACTCCAACAAAACCACGCCCCTTTTTTGACGCGCGCGCCTTAGGCGAGCGCATATTTATCCCTTTCTTGCTCCCAATTATGGAGCATGAAGGGGGGGGGGGGGCGCCGAAGAATTTTTTGGCTTGGGGGAGAAAAATTTCTAGTTACGCCACTGGATTGGACATATCCAGTGTGATGCGGCTGTAGATGATTTTTGCTGTTTCTAACTTCTACATCAATGAATAAGTTTCAAAATAGAATGCATCAAGAGAACGGTGTTGGTAGTATAAAACTACCTACAGCACCTGGTATTCCCAGGTGGTCTCACATCCAAGAACAAACCAGGCCTAAGATCAGGTGATATTGGGCATATACAGTGTGGTGTGGCTGTAGATGAGCTTAGTGGTTTCAGTTAGAGTTCTTCTACTTCTAACTACTCGTACATAAATGAATAAGCGGACGATTTATTAAACCTGGTGAAATGATAATTTGCATGGTGATAAAGTACCAGCCAATCAGCTCCTAATTGCCATGTCACAGGCTGGGTTTGAAAAATGACAGTTAGGAGCTGACTGGCTGGTACTTTATCACCTTGCACTTTATCAGTTCACCAGGCTTAATAGATCTGCCCCAATGTTTCAAAATGGAATGCATCAAGAGAACGGTGTTGGTATTGTAAAAATACACACAGCTCCTGGTATTTCCTGGTGGTCTCCCATCCAAGTACTAAAACCAGGACCAACACTGCTTAGCTTCCATGATCAGGAGAGATTGGGCAAATCCAGTGTGCTGTGGCTGTAGATGAGCTCGTGGTTTCTGTTAGAGCTCTTCTACTTCTAACTTCTGGTACATAAAAGAATATGTGTAAAAATTAAATGTACAGTACCAAGAAAAGGGTGTTGGTAGTTTAAAAACACCTAAAGAATCTGATAATACATGGATGGGAGACTGCTTGGTAGTAACAAAGTCCAATACTGCTTTGCTTCAAAGATCAAATGAGATTGGGCATATCCAGTGTGGTGTGGCTTTAGATAGGCTTTGTGGTTTCTGTTAGAGCTCTTCTACTTCTAACTACTGGTACATTAATGAATATGTATAAGGTTGTAGTTTATCCAATATCCCTTTACTACCTTACCTCCCCCCCCCTCCCCTCCCCTCCCCTCCTTATAGCTTCCTTTGTTCTCTCCTCCTCGTGTGTGCGTTATTTGTTTTCTCATACGTCCTAGAGGATGCTGGGATCACATTAAGAACCATGGGGTATAGACGGGATCCGCAGGAGACATGGGCACTTTAAGACTTTCAAAGGGTGTGAACTGTCTCCTCCCTCTATGCCCCTCCTCCAGACTCCAGTTTTAGAATTGTGCCCAGTGAGACTGGATGCACTACAGGGGAGCTCTACTGAGTTTCTCTGAAAAGACTTATGTTAGTTTTTCTTATTTTCAGGGAGGCTGCTGGCAACAGTCTCCCTGCTTCGTGGAACTTAGGGGAGAGAAGTATGACCAACTTCTAGTGAGTTCAATGGCTCTGCTTCTGGCTGACAGGACACCATTAGCTCCTGAGGGTGCTGATCGCTGGGTACGCCTAGATGCCCACTCCCGTAGCCTGCCATCACCCCCTTACAGAGCCAGAAGTCAGAAGACAGGCGAGTAGCAGAAGAACAGAAGACTTCTTCTCCAGTGACGGCATTCTGAGTTACCACGCAGCGAGCGGAATGCTGTGCGCCATGCTTCCACACACACACAGGCACTGCAGGGTGCAGGGCATGTGGGTGGGTGGGGGGGGGCACCCTGGGCAGCATAAATTCCTCACAAAAGGCTGGCAAAAGTGGACATTAGTGCCTGGGCACTGTCCTTACCCCGCCAGCGTAATTAATTATTTGTTTCTGAGCGGGACAGAAGCGTGCCATTACAGCGGCGGGGCTTCTTCCTCACCTCACCAGCACATCTATAGAGCGTTACAAGTCTATCACTATAGAGTTTATTATTTCCCAGACTGTGTACTTTTGGCGCTGGGTTGTGAGCTGAAAAATCCTCTCTGTCCCTCTGACAGATTTACTGTAGGTCTATCCCCATTAAGCCGATGTGTCTGTGGGTACTTGGTACATGTGTGTCAACATGTCGGTGGCTGAATGTTTTTCCCAAGAGGAAACTATATTAGGAATGCAGACATATGATGGTGGCCCTGTTGGCACCAGCAATAACTGACTGGGTGAAAGTTTCAATAATATCAGAGTGAGGTTGGATAAATCTGTGTCCCAGACACAGACGTAGAGAATAGATGTGATGTTCATGGCTATGCTTCTTTTCCCTCAGGCCCGCAAAAATGTTACTACACACTGATACTGACTCGGATACTGATTCCTATGTCGACCATAATATTTCCTGATTAGATCCAATATTGGCAAGGAGCATTCAGTACATGATTGTGGATATTAAGGACATATTAACATCACTGAGGACCCTGCTGTTCCTGACAAAGGGGTCTATATGTATGTATATATAGATATATAATGAAAGCTGATGTAACGTTCCTCCATCTCTGTTTGAGAAAGTCTGGGCCAGCTCGACAAGATGGTTTCAAATCCCCAAAAGGTTTCCGATTGTTTATTCATTTCCTGCTGCGGACAGAATAAAGTGGGAGTCACCCCCTGTTCTGCACGGGGCCCTGTCACAAATCCAGCGGATCGTATGCAGGAAGCTACATTATTTCTAGTTATGTAACCACGGGTACATTACTTAGACCTGCCATTACATGCGCATGGGTGAGAAGTAGTATTCAAGAATTGGTCGAATACCTTGTCTTCCGATATACAGTATTTGCTGGCGTATAAGACTACTTTTTTGCCCTGAAAAACATGCCTCCAAGTGGGGGGGTCGTCTTATACGCCGGGTGCACTTTAGTTGGGATAGACATAGCTGCCATAGTGGCCTTCCGATACTCGCCCGGTGCCCATAGTGGCCTCCCGATGCCCGCCCACCTCATTCTACTCACCATCCAGTATCGCGCGATATCCAGTGCGGCCGAGGCGGGTCACTAGTGCCAATTACAGGGAGATGCAGGGATTGGCCGGAGGCGCTGCAGTCGCGTTGTGGCCGTACAATGGTGACAATGACAGGTACTGTAATGGCACTAATACTAATACTAATGGCACTCATGTGAAACCGGTAACACTAAATGCACACAGGGGTATACTTTTATACATTTTACAACTTTCTCCTCGCCCCCTCCCCCCTTCTTATGCATACCTTGATAAATACTCCCTATCCAAATCTCTTATCAGGTCATAATATACAGTATGTCACAAATCTGATGTTCTTTTACATTTTATTTGGTGTGTGGAAGGGGGTAGTCTTATACGGCGAGTATATAACAAACTCTATATTTTGAGTGGAAATGTTGGGGGTCGTCTTATACGCCCAGTCGTCTTATACGCCGGCAAATACGGTAGATATCTTGGAGAGATGGGATACTCCTTACGTTGGATCATATCAAGGACACTGCAGCATACTTACGACTGCAAGGGATATAGGACTCTTGAGTTCACGGGCCAATTTCATGGCAGTCTCGGATAGGAGGGCATTGTGGATTCACCAAGGGAATGCTGATGCTGACTCCAAGAAGAAAGGGAGTCTCTTCCCTATGAAGGTGAAGCCTTGTTTGGCAACGGCCTAGTTAATTTGATCTCGGCAGCTCCCGCAGGTAAGTCAACCTTCTTGCCCTATGTTCCCTCTCAACGGATGAAGACGCATCATTGTCTAACGCAGTCATTTTGTCCCAATAGATATGCAAGAAGTTAAGATTCCCCTTTCTTTGCAGGTAGAGGAAGGAGAAGAGGGAAGAGGTCTGTAGCCTCTTCAAGATCGCAGGAGCAGAGATCGTCCTCTGCTTCTGCCAAATCCACTGCATGACGCTGGGGCTCTCTTGCAGGAGCCCACACCAGTGGGGGCACGTCTAAAACACTTCAGTCAGTTCTGGATTAATTTGGACCTGGACTCGTGGGTTTTACAAATAGTGTCACAAGGGTACAAACTGGGGTTTCAAGACGTTCCCCCTCACCGATTGTTCAAATCGGCCTTAGTCAGCAGGGAGAAGGTTTTTATTCAAGCCTCTTCGTGCTCCCGAAGCCGGACGGCTCAGTCAGACCAATCTTAAATCTGAAATCCCTCAATTTCTACCTAAAGAAATTTAATTTCAAGATGGAATCTCTCAGGGTAGGGATCTCCAGTCCGGAGGAAGGAGATTTCATGGTTTTGGTAGACATAAGGATGCCTAATTACATGTTCCCGTTTAGCCACTGCATCAAGCTACCTGAGGTTTGCAATTCAGGATTGTCATTACCAATTTCAGACGTTGCCATTTGGTCTGTCCACAGCTCCGAGGATTTTCACCAGGGTGATGGTGGAAATGATGGTTCTCCTTCGCAAGCAAGGAGTCACAATTATGCCGTACTTGGATGATCTCCTGATAAAGGCGAGATCCAGGGACCAGTTGGTGCAAAACATCTACTCTCCCTGACAGTTCTTCAACAACATGGTTGGCTCCTAAACTTGCCAAAATCGCAGTTGGTCCCAATGACGCGGTTGTTGTTTCTGGGAGTCATACTGGACACAGAAGAGGCTTTCTTCCAGTGGAAAGGCTATGGAGTTCCAGAGTCTGGTCAAACAAATTCTGAAACCAGCAAGAGTGTTAATCCATCAATGCATTCTGTTGCTGGGGAAGATGGTTGCGGCCTACGAGGCCATTCAGTTTGGCAGGTTCCATGCCAGAGTGTTCCAGTGGGACCTGTTGGACAAGTGGTCCGGATCCCACCTACACATGCACCGGAGGATAATCCTGTCTTCCAAGACCAGAATCTTACTCCATTGGTGGCTGCACAGTTCTCACCTCCTAGAGGGGCGATGGTTCGGGATCCAGGACTGGATCCTAGGGACCATGGATGCAACCCTCCGAGGCTGGGGAGCAGTCACACAGGGGGAAAACATCCAAGGAAGATGGTCAAGTCAGGAAAGTTTTCTCCACATAAATGTTCTGGAGTTAAGGGCCATTTAATAACTGCAGACACAGTACGCACTGGGACGGGTGCCCAGCATCCTCTACGGACTAAGAGAAAAGGATTTACCGGTAGGTATTAAAATCCTATTTTCTCTAACGTCCTAGAGGATGCTGGGGACTCCGTAAGGACCATTGGGATAGATAGGCTCCGCAGGAGACATGGGTACTTTAAGAAAGACTTTAGTTCTGGGTGTGCACTGGCTCCTCCCTCTATGCCCCTCCTCCAGACCTCAGTTTGATACTGTGCCCAGTGGAGACTGGGTGCTTTTCAGGAGCTCTCCTGAGCTTTCTGACAGAAAGTATTTTGTTAGGTTTTTAATTTTCAGGGAGCACTGCTGGCAACAGACTCCCTCATCGAGGGACTGAGGGGAGAGAAGCAGCCCTACTCTCTGAGTTGCAAGGTCCAGCTTCTTAGGCTACTGGACACCATTAGCTCCAGAGGGATTGGTACGCAGGATCTCACCCTCGCCGTCCGTCCCAGAGCCGCGCCTCCGTCCCCCTTGCAGAGCCGGAAGATAGAAGCCGGGTGAGTATGAGAAGAAAAGAAGACTTCAGAGGCGGCAGAAGACTTCATGATCTTCACTGAAGTAACGCACAGCACTGCAGCTGTGCGCCATTGCTCCCATACACCTCACACACTCCGGTCACTGTAAGGGTGCAGGGCGCAGGGGGGGGGGGGGGGCACCCTGGGCAGCAATATAAACCTCTTTTTGGCAAAAATATAACACATATACAGCGGGGCACTGTATATATGTATGAGCCCCCGCCAATTTTACAGTTTAAGCGGGACAGAAGCCTGCCGCCGAGGGTGCGGGGCTTCTCCCTCAGCACTCACCAGCGCCATTTTTTCTTCACAGCACCGCTGAGAGGAAGCTCCCCGGACTCTCCCCTGCTTATACCACGGTAGACAAGAGAGTTGAAAAGAGGGGTGGGGGGGGCACATAATTCGCAAATTACATACAGCAGCACTACTGGGCAAACATTAAGTTACTGTTTTATTCCTGGGTTATATAGCGCTGGGGGGTGTGCTGGCATACTCTCTCTCTGTCTCTCCAAAGGGCCTTGTGGGGAAACTGTCTTCAGAAAAAGCATTCCCTGTGTGTGTGGTGTGTTGGTACACGTGTGTCGACATGTCTGAGGAAGAAGGCTATATTAGAGAGGAGCAGGAGCAAATGAATGTGGTGTCTCCGCCGACAGCTGATTGGATGGATATGTGGAATGTTTTAAATGCTAGTGTAAACTCATTGCACAAAAGATTAGACAAGGCTGAAGCTTTGGGACAGTCAGGGTCTCAACCCATGCCTGATCCTATGTTGCAGGGACTGTCAGGGTCTCATAAGCGCCCACTATCCCAGATTGTTGACACAGATACAGACACGGATTCTGACTCCAGTGTCGATTACGATGATGCAAAGTTACAGCCAAAATTGGCAAAATCCATTCGATATATGATTATGGCAATAAAAGATGTTTTGCACATCAGAGAGGAACCCCCTGTCCCTGACAAGAGGGTACATATGTACAAGGTGAAAAAGCCTGAGGTAACCTTTGAGGGGGTCACACGAGCTGAACGAGTTATGTGAAAAAGCTTGGGAATCTCCAGATAAAAGACTGCAGATTTCCAAAAGGATTCTTATGGCGTATCCTTTCCCATCAATGGATAGGTTACGATGGGAATCCTCCCCTAGGGTGGACAAAGCATTAACACGCTTATCCAAGAAGGTAGCCCTCCCGTCCCAGTATACGGCTACCCTCAAAGAGTCTGCTGACCGCAAACAGGAGATTACCCTGAAGTCCATTTATACACATTCAGGTACCTTACTCAGACCGGCAATTGCGTCGGCCTGGGTGTGTAGTGCTGTAGCGGCATGGACGGATACCTTATCTGAGGGGATGGATACCCTAGATAAGGATACTATTTTATTGACCCTGGGGCATATAAGAGATGCTGTCCTATATATGTGTGTATGCAAACTACAGGTGGTGCTGCAGGGCTCACACCCTTTTACTTGTCTTGTAGAGCAACTCTGGAGCTGTTTCTGGGTCCAGCTGCTGCAAGAAATCAGCTTGAATGCTTCAGGGGCTGGGGCATGGCCAACATGAGCCCACACTGATGGGGGATGGGGGTGTATAAAGCGATTTAGGGGTCATCCAAGCGCAACCCCACAAAGGCCGCCATGCCCTGCGTGACCCTTTTCTCTTTTCATATGCAGACGAGGGTTGCAGCCAACTATGCCCACTGCTTGGATGACATCACTATATGCAAATCCATCTGCTGCAGGCCTTCCCCCAGGAATGCTTGCAGTAGTTGTTGCATTTGGTTTGTTGTTTGGGGGTGCTTCAGTATTAGGCAGCCTTCTGCCCTCCCACATTCGTCTGAAAATGTGTTCTCCCTGCAGTTGTTGTTCACAGATGAGAGTTCCCTTGTGCTTCCTCAGTTGAATCTCCTTAACTTGACAGGGGTGTGCCCGAGCAGCCGCCCTCCACAGCCCTATCCCAACACATACTTATCTTGCATATGAGATCTCTTGATCATGAAGATAGTTCTCACAGGGTGAGGTTCATCCATTACATTTTAAAGTAGGAAGGTACAAATTACATATTCAAATTACATATATGTGCTGGATTCAAATGTTTTCCCTCCTTCCTTTCTCAATTGTGCCCATCAGCAGCTATTCTAATGTTGCTGCCAATGGGTGTGACGCATTCATTTCTTCTGTGGGGTACACTGGACTCCACAAGGATTCACATTGTATATGTACACCAGAGTAGGATCTTGATCTGAGGCACCAACAGGCTCAAAGCTTTTGACTGTTCCCAAGATGCTCAGCGCCCCCTCCTCTATAACCTCGCTTCCATGAACAGGGAGCTCAGTTTGTAGTTGGTGCCTTCAGTAGCAGGCCACTTAACAGGGGGCTGCCTCAGGCAGCCTATTCTTAGCTATTAATTTTGGCAAGAAAAGAAGAACTTTTTTTATAAGAATCTACAAGGGCTGCAGCAGGCTAGGTCTAATAGACCTCTTTACTGCAGCTCCATCACTCCCAGTGGCGCAGTATACTCCCGTGCCCCGGTTGCTGGGTCACTGCAGCGGAGGCTCCGGTTTCTTCCTAAGGTCAGTCACACACACACCGCCCTCCGGGATCACGAGGCCGCTGATGGGGGCGGGCCGTGTGCGCACTGGCGTGGACACTGATTACTGGGCAGCCGCTCCACTAGCCACCAGGGACAGTTAAGGAGCACAGCTCTGGGGTTTTTTCTCCTATATTAACCCCATTTTGTACTACCCGCAGTGCATTGTGATAGGTAATGGGGCCTGATTCAGGTTGGATCGCAATCCAACTGCAAAAACTGCTAAGAGCATACGCCTGCATTTTCTGCGGCACCCCGCAGATAATGCGATCACCTCTGCCTGTGAATCGGTGAAGGGGGGGGGGGGGGAGGGGGGTCAACAACACTCCATTTCCAAGTCGGAGATGGAGCGGTGCGGGGGCACGGTTTCAAAATGGGGTCGGCAACGGAGAAACAGGAGGCGTGGTCAGAGCAGCTGCATGACATCACATGGGCCGGACTCTGCCAGTGGAGCCCCAGCGTCATGAGGTAGATTTTGTAGAGGCCGGGGAGGACTTCTGTTCCTTGGAACTAGCTGTGTTGTGCAGCTTTATTCCTCTGCCCCTACCTCTGGCAAGAAAGGACGCACCTCGCACTTTCTTGTTTCTTTGTGACCGAAAGGACTGCATTTGATAATGCGGAGCGTTCTTATGCTGTGAGGGAACATAAGGTAAAAAATTTGATTTTCCAACTGTAGCTGTGCGTGTTAATGCTTTGTCCATCCTACGGGAGGATTTCCATCGTAACCTATCCGTTGATGAAAAAGGATACGCCATAAGAATCCTTTTGGAAATCTGCAGTCTTTTATCTGGAGATTCCCAAGCTTTTTCACATAACTCGTTCAGCTCGTGTGACCCCCTCAAAGGTTACCTCAGGCTTCTTTCCCTTGTACATATGTACCCTCTTGTCAGGGACAGGGGGTTCCTCTGTGATGTGCAAAACATCTTTTATTGCCATAATCATATATCGAATGGATTTTGCCAATTTTGGCTGTAACTTTGCATCATCGTAATCGACACTGGAGTCAGAATCCGTGTCGGTATCTGTGTCAACAATCTGGGATAGTGGGCGCTTATGAGACCCTGACAGTCCCTGCAACATAGGATCAGGCATGGGTTGAGTCCCTGACTGTCCCAAAGCTTCAGCCTTGTCTAATCTTTTGTACAATGAGTTTACACTAGCATTTAAAACATTCCACATATCCATCCAATCAGGTGTCAGCGGAGACACCACATTCATTTGCTCCCGCTCCTCTCTAATATAGCCTTCTTCCTCAGACATGTCGACACACGTGTACCGACACACCACACACACAGGGAATACTTTTTCTGAAGACAGTTTCCCCACAAGGCCCTTTGGAGAGACAGAGAGAGAGTATGCCAGCACACTCCCCAGCGCTATATAACCCAGGAATAACACAGTAACTTAATGTTTGTCCAGTAGCGCTGCTGTATGTAATTTGCGCCGAATTATGTGCCCCCCCTCTCTTTTCAACCCTCTTCTCTACCGTGGTATAAGCAGGGGAGAGTCCGGGGAGCTTCCTCTCAGCGGTGCTGTGGAGAAAAAATGGCGCTGGTGAGTGCTGAGGGAGAAGCCCCGCCCCCTCGGCGGCGGGCTTCTGTCCCGCTTAAACTGTAAAATTGGTGGGGGCTCATACATATATACAGTGCCCAGCTGTATATATGTTATATTTTTGCCAAAAAGAGGTTTATATTGCTGCCCAGGGCGCCCCCCCTGCGCCCTGCACCCTTATAGTGACCGGAGTATGTGAGGTGTATGGGAGCAATGGCGCACAGCTGCAGTGCTGTACGCTACCTCAGTGAAGATCATGAACTCTGTGGAGCCCGTCTATCCCCATGGTCCTTACGGAGTCCCCAGCATCCTCTAGGCCGTTAGAGAAACTAGGATTTTAATACCTACCGGTAAATCCTTTTCTCTTAGTCTGTTGAGGATGCTGGGCACCCGTCCCAGTGTGTACTGTGTCTGCAGTTATTAAATGGCCCTTAACTCCAGAACATTTATGTGGAGACAACCTTCCTGACTTGACCATCTTCCTTGGACGTTTTCCCCCTGTGTGACTGCTCCCCAGCCTCGGAGGGTTGCATCTGTGGTCCCTAGGATCCAGTCCTGGATCCCGAACCATCGCCCCTCAAGGAGGTGAGAACTGTGCAGCCACCAATGGAGTGAGATTCTGGTCTTGGAAGACAGGATTATCCTCCGGTGCATGTGTAGGTGGGATCCGGACCAATTGTCCAACAGATCCCACTGGAACACTCTGGCATGGAACCTGCCAAACTGAATGGCCTCGTAGGCCACAACCATCTTCCCCAGCAACTGAATGCATTGATGGATTAACACTCTTGCTGGTTTCAGAATTTGTTTGACCAGACTCTGGATCTCCATAGCCTTTCCACTGGAAGAAAACCTCTTCTGTGTCCAGTATGTGTTATGATTCCAGCACTCTGGTCAGAGAAGATCTTATGGCAAGGACCGGAGCACTGGAACGGAATGCTGGGGAAGGGAGCAGGACAGGAAAATAGCCCCTTGCGCCCTAACTCTGTTGTCTCACCCGTGTTGTCAGAAATCCCCTGCGAGACTATGGTTTCTTGAGCCCTTGGCAGCCGCGTTTGAAGGGCGGATCATGTCTGCCCAACTTCGATGCCCCCCGGTCTTAATGAGAGACAAAGGGAAACCCGAGACAGGGTGATAACAAGAGGCCCTCTAACTAAACAACCAGGCCAGGGGATAAGCAAACTCAAAACTATAATATGTGCGGAGAAACCGCCAGGAAAAAGGACAACCAAAATATCCACTTGTCCAATTCTCCTACCCGGCACCGCCGAGTACCAGAGAGGACTTGTGGAAGCGGAACCCTCCGCAAATGCTACAAACACAAAATATAAAAGGTAAAGTGGCTGAGCCGCAACACACGGCAGAGCCGCAACTCACGAACACCACTGGATATAAAACGGTGATCAGTCAGGACTCCAGGGAACCAAACGACCTCTTGGGATGAGATGACAACTCCCGAATACCGGACTTCTGCGGACTGGAATGACCGGATACAGCAGGACTGGAAACAGACTCTCAGCAAACAAAGGCAGCATGCAGGAAGCTATTACCGGCATCTGTGAGAAGCCCTGGGAGTGTATTTAACAAGGAGTCCTCCAATCAGCTGCTAATGGCTGATTAGAATAAATGCCGTGCAGCTGCCTTGCTGCACGGCCAGAGAGCAGGTGAATATCTTAATTTCCTAAAGCCTAGAAACGGGGAACGCGGTCCGCCAGTGGCGTCCCCGTTGCAAGGGTCCGTGCAGCTCAGCGCGCCCGGCGTCTAGCGTTGCTAGGGAGCCGGCGGCTGTACGTGCACGGCATCTCTAGTTGCTAGGCGCCGGGCCGCGCAGACCATCAAGCGGACCCCGGCGCCTAACAGTACCCCCCCCTTGAGGAGGGTTCAAGGAACCCCTAAAGCCAGGTTTCTGAGGAAATTCCCGAAAAAATGCCCTCTTGAGCCTCGGGGCATGAAGATCCTTATCCAGGACCCAAGACCTTTCCTCCGGACCATAGCCTTTCCAGTGAACCAGAAAATACAGCCGATCCCGGGACAATTTGGAATCGAGAACCTTCTCTACCATGAACTCCTGTTGTCCCTGTACATCCACTGGAGATCTACCCTGAGAGATCTTCCGAGGAAATCTACTGGAAGAAACGTATTGTTTCAACAAGGAACAATGAAACGTATTTCCAATCCTGAGAGATCTTGGTAAACGTAACCGAAAGGCAACTGGGTTGACTCTTTTAATAATAAGAAATGGCCCAATAAATTTGGGTCCCAGTCTAGCTGAGGATTGTCGAAGCCTGATGTTGCGAGTCGACAACCACACCCTATCTCCCACCTTAAAAGTGCAAGGACGTCGGAGCCTGTCAGAAAGTTTCTTCTCTCGAAAAGCCGCTTTTCTGAGAGCAAGGTGCACCTTTTTCCAAATGGCTCTGAGATGGGAGGTTAAGGTAAGCGAGGAGACTGAGGAATGATGAAAAAAAGAATTAGCTCTGGGGTGAAAACCAAAAACTGAAAAGAATGGAGACTCTTTAGTGGAGGAATGACAAGAATTATTGTAAGCAAATTCAGCCAACGGAAGAAACTCGGACCAATTATTCTGGAGTTTGGCTGAATACAAGCGCAAATATTGTTTCAATGATTGGTTAACTCGTTCGGTTTGCCCGTTGGATTGTGGGTGGTAACCGGATGTTAACGACAATTTCATCTTCAATGAGGCACAAAAACATTTCCAGAATTGTGCGATGAATTGTGGACCCCGATCAGAAACAATATCAGTAGGCAACCCATGAAGCCTGAATACATGGCGGAGAAACAAAACTGCCAACCCTTGGGCAGAAGGCAATCGGGGAAGAGCAATAAAATGAGCCATTTTACTAAAACGGTCCACTACCACCCATATGACTCGGAATCCGGCTGAAAGGGGAAGGTCAACCACAAAATCCATGGAAATATGAGACCACGGCCTGAGAGGAACATTTAAGGGCATAAGTTGCCCGATGGGCAAGGAACGGGGAACCTTATGCTGTGCACAAACCTGACATGAATAAACAAATTCCTTGACGTCTTTAGAAAGACCAGGCCACCATACTGAGCGAGAGACTAACTCCAATGTCTTAGAGACTCCTGGATGCCCTGAAACTTTGTTATCATGGAATTCCGTTAAAACAGTAACTCTCAAAAACTCAGGGACGTAAAGACGACCAGCAGGAGTAATTCTAGGAGCTTGGTGTTGAAGCTGTTTTAACTGGGTAAATAAATCTTGTGTGAGGCCCGCCCAGATGACCGAAGATGGAAGTATGGGGGTAACAGGATTGTTATTGTGAACCGGAAGAAAGCTATGTGACAGGGCATCAGCCTTAGTATTCTTGGAACCAGGCCTGAAAGTGATTATAAATTTGAAACGCGTAAAAAATAATGCCCAACGTGCCTGCCGGGCATTAAGCCGCTTAGCCGATTCAATGTATTGCAGGTTCTTATGGTCAGTCAATACCGAAATAGTATGTTTTGCTCCCTCCAGCCAATGCCTCCACTCCTCGAAAGCCCATTTTACCGCCAGTAACTCCCGATTACCAACGTCATAGTTGGATTCAGCGGAGGAGAATTTCCTGGACATAAAGGCACAAGGATGTAACTCCAGAGACTCCGGATCCTTTTGAGAAAGGATAGCCCCCACTCCAACCTCCGAGGCATCAACCTCCACCACAAAGGGCAATTCCGGATTAGGATGTCTGAGGACTGGAGCCGAGACAAAGGCTTGTTTCAAGGCCCGGAAGGACAACTCAGCTTCACGCGACCAGTTGGTAGGATCCGCTCCTTTCTTTGTCAGAGCTACAATGGGAGCAACCAGGTCAGAAAAAGAATGAATGAACCTCCTATAATAATTCGCAAACCCTAAAAAACGCTGAATTGCTTTTAAATTGGTGGGTTGCGCCCAACTAAGGATGGCCTGGAGTTTCTTTGGTTCCATGGAAAATCCCTGAGGGGAAATTATGTACCCTAAAAAAGATACTTCCGTGACATGAAACTCACACTTCTCCAGCTTGGCATATAAATGATTCTCACATAACTTTTGAAGAACCAGACGCACCTGGGTAACATGTTGTTCCATTGATTTAGAAAAAATCAGGATGTCGTCTAAGTAAACGACCACGAATTTCCCTAGGAAGTCACGGAGCACATCGTTAATGAGGTCTTGAAAAACTGCCGGAGCATTGGACAGGCCGAACGGCATCACCAGGTATTCGTAGTAACCCGACTGAGTACTGAAGGCCGTTTTCCACTCATCTCCAGATTTAATTCGGATGAGGTTGTACGCTCCTCTAAGGTCAATTTTAGAAAAAAATCACAGCAGAACGTAACTGATCAAAGAGTACAGAAATCAACGGCAAAGGATAGGTGTTTATAACTGAGATCTTATTCAGGGCTCTAAAATCAATGCAAGGTCTAAGCGAGCCATCCTTTTTCTCCACAAAGAAGAAGCCTGCACTTAAAGGAGATTTTGATGGTCTAATAAATCCTTTCTCAAGGCTCTCCTTTACATAATCATTCATAGCCGCAGTTTCTGGCCCGGATAATGCATATAATCTTCCCTTTGGCAATGCGGCACCAGGAATTAACTCAATAGCACAATCATAAGGCCGATGGGGAGGCAGAATGTCCGCATTGCCTTTGGAGAAAACATCAGCAAACTCCTGGTATTCCACCGGAATGAGTTCTGGAATGATAGCTGCTACTCTGACTGGAAACGTGATACATTCCTTATCACAAAAAGTACCCCAATGTGAAATCTCCCCCGACCGCCAATCAATGGTGGGATTATGAAAGGCCAGCCAAGGGTGACCCAGAACAACTGGAACTGCTGGGCAATGTGTAAGAAAGAACTCGATTTTCTCGGAATGTAGAGCTCCTACTGTAAGTAGTACAGGGGTTGTACGGAGAGAAATAATCCCATTAGACAGCGGACTCCCATCTAAGCCATGCATGGTGACACACCTACCCAAAGGTAACTGAGGAATGCCTAAGGCCTTAGCCCAAGTTAAATCCATAAAGTTTCCTGCAGCTCCACTGTCAACAAAAGCCGACACCGAAGAACTGAGGCTGCCAAAGGAAACTTTAACTGGGACTAAAAGGGAGTTATTCGAGGAGATAAGCTGCAGACCTAGGTGAACCCCCTCACAATTCACCTGGTCAAAGCATTTCCCGACTTGTTCGGACAATTACGAGCAAAATGTCCCTTACCCCCACAGTACAGACAAAGACCAGAATTTTGCCTTCTGGCTCTTTCTTCAGGAGACAGCCGGGAGAGACCCATCTGCATGGTCTCCTCTACGTCTTCAGGAATGGAATATACACACGGACTTGACCTTACAGGTGCTCCTTTTTCAGCCCTCCGCTCTCTGAGACGACGATCAATCTTAATAGAAAGCTCCATGAGTTTATCGAGAGTCTCAGGAGCGGGGTACTGAAGGAGACTGTCTTTTATAGACTCTGATAAGCCGAGGCGAAACTGACTGCGCAGGGCTGGGTCATTCCAGCCACAGTCGTTCGACCAACGGCGAAACTCCGTACAATAAACCTCTGCAGGATTTCTACCCTGTCTGAGAGCGCGCAACTGACTTTCAGCGGACGCCTCTCTATCAGGGTCATCATACAAGAGCCCTAAAGACTCAAAAAAAGCGTCAACTGACAACAATGCCGGATCCTCTGCTCTTAAACCAAATGCCCAGGTCTGAGGATCCCCCTGGAGCAAAGAAATAATAAACCCGACCCGCTGAGATTCAGTACCCGAGGAAGTCGGTCTTAAACGAAAATAAAGTTTACAGGATTCTTTAAAATTAAAAAACTCTTTTCTATCACCAGAAAAACGGTCAGGCAAATGCATCTTTGGTTCAGGGACTACCCTTGGGGAAGCTCGCAAAAGATCTTCCTGCGACTTCACCCGAAGAGAAAGATCCTGAACCATCTGAGTAAGTTCTTGAATCTGGCTGACTAAGAGCTGACCAGGATTTGGCCCTAAACCTGTTGGATTCATGAGGCCGATAAACTCTCACAAAACTGAATGAGAAAAAATTAAACCCCGTTTAATTTTAAGTTTTGGTATGGCCGGTAATAATGTTATGATTCCAGCACTCTGGTCAGAGAAGATCTTATGGCAAGGACTGGAGCACTGGAACGGAATGCTGGGGAAGGGAGCAGGACAGGAAAATAGCCCCTGGCGCCCTAACTCTGTTGTCTCACCCGTGTTGTCAGAAATCCCCTGCGAGACTATGGTTTCTTGAGCCCTTGGCAGCCGCGTTTGAAGGGCGGATTATGTCTGCCCAACTTCGATGCCCCCCGGTCTTAATGAGAGACAAAGGGAAACCCGAGACAGGGTGATAACAAGAGGCCCTCTAACTAAACAACCAGGCCAGGGGCTAAGCAAACTCAAAACTATAATATGTGCGGAGAAACCGCCAGGAAAAAGGACAACCAAAATATCCACTTGTCCAATTCTCCTACCCGGCACCGCCAAGTACCAGAGAGGACTTGTGGAAGCGGAACCCTCCACAAATGCTCCAAACACAAAATATAAAAGGTAAAGCGGCTGAGCCGCAACACACGGCAGAGCCGCAACTCACGAACACCACTGGATATAAAACGGTGATCAGTCAGGACTCCAGGGAACCAAACGACCTCTTGGGATGAGATGACAACTCCCGAATACCGGACTTCTGCGGACTGGAATGACCGGATACAGCAGGACTGGAAACAGACTCTCAGCAAACAAAGGCAGCATGCAGGAAGCTATTACCGGCGTCTGTGAGAAGCCCTGGGAGTGTATTTAACAAGGAGTCCTCCAATCAGCTGCTAAAGGCTGATTAGAATAAATGCCGTGCAGCTGCCTTGCTTCACGGCCAGAGAGCAGGTGAATATCTTAATTTCCTAAAGCCTAGCAACGGGGAACGCGGTCCGCCAGTGGCGTCCCCGTTGCTAGGGTCCGTGCGGCTCAGCGCGCCCGGCGTCTAGCGTTGCTAATGAGCCGGCGGCTGTACGTGCATGGCGTCTCTAGTTGCTAGGCGCCGGGCCGCGCAGACCATCAAGCGGACCCCGGCGCCTAACAGTATGACTCCCAAAAACAACAACCGCGTCATTGGGACCAACTGCGATTTTGGCAAGTTTAGGAGCCAACCATGTTGTTGAAGAACTGTCAGGGAGAGTGCAATGTTTTGCACCAACTGGTCCCTGGATCTCGCCTTTATGAGGAGATCATCCAAGTACGGGATAATTGTGACTCCTTGCTTGCGAAGGAGAACCATAATTTCCGCCATCACCCTGGTGAAAATCCTCGGAGCCGTGGACAGACCAAACGGCAATGTCTGAAATTGGTAATGACAATCCTGAATTGCAAACCTTAGGTAGCTTGAGGCAGTGGCTAAATGGGAACATGTAAGTAGGCATCCTTAATGTCTACCAAAACCATGAAATCTCCGTCCTCCGGACTGGAGATCACTGCCCTGAGAAATTCCATCTTGAAATTGAATTTCTTTAGGAAGAAATTGAGGGATTTCAGATTTAAGATTGGTCTGACTGAGCCGTCCGGCTTCGGGACCACGAAGAGGCTTGAATAAAAACCTTCTCCCTGCTGACTAAGGCCAATTTGAACAATCGGTGAGGGGGAACGTCTTGAAACCCCAGTTTGTACCCTTGGGAAACTATTTGTAAAACCCACGAGTCCAGGTCCGAATGAATCCAGAACTGACTGAAGAGTTTTAGACGTGCCCCCACTGGTGTGGGCTCCTGCAAGAAAGCCCCAGTGTCATGCAGTGGATTTGGCAGAAGCAGAGGACAATCTCTGGTCCTGCGATCTTGAAGAGGCTACAGACCTCTTCCTTTTCCTTCCTCTACCTGCAAAGAAAGGGGAATCTTAACTTCTTGCATATCTATTGGGCCAAAATGACTGCGGTAGATAATGATGCGTCTTCATCCGTTGAGAGGGAACATAGGGCAAGAAGGTTGACTTACCATTGAAATGAGGATGCATCTTGCTGCCTTTCCAATGAAGCAAGTTTAATTTAGTAATAGGTGAAAAACCATCCCTACAAAGGTGTTAATCAGAGACTTGGCTTTGTGGACACTTTTCAGAGAACAAATTTGTTAGCATAAAAATAAAGCCAGAAAATGAAGAGCTGTTTAATCACGCAATTTGATTTTTTTGCCAGCATATTTCTTTTTCTCTGCAACCCACTGCTAAATTGTGCTTCCTAGATGTTTTTATAAAATCACTGAATCAAATCTAACTCTGATTACATCAGAGAAGGCCAGGTACCCTACACCATAACAGGGGGTATGAAATTTGACTTGTCTACTTAAAGATCACCAAAATCTGATAACAAGGTCAATTACGTCCCTGGGTGGGATTGAACCACCAACCTTTTGGTTAATAGCCGTACACACTAACTGATTGCGCCACAGAGACACTTTGCAAAAGTCCATACTGACAAATGCTAATAAGCATTCATCTAAAACGTTTCCTAGAAAAACTTAAAAAAGTCAATAATCTGGAGAGTTTTTGTAAGATGTTTCTTCTATCAACCAACGAAGAAACACATTGGTACTTTCCCATGATGATTGAGTGCTTCAGGATCTCTTGCACTTACATGTGCAGCAGAGTACAGCAATGGAAGCATGCTGGGCCCATAACCCAGAGGTAGGCCGATTGAAACTATCCTCTGCTATATGCAATTTTTTGTTTGTTAATTAAAGTAATCCAAAACTGGGATTGATATTTTGGCTCTTTTATTTTTACTTAAAGTACAATAACTTTTACCATTTTAATTTGTTTTAATAGTATATTGACAGTATTGTTTTCTTTCAAAAATCCACTTAATTTTCTTTACCCTATTATTAAAATGGTAATTGACAAAAACAAACTACATTGTCACCTGAAGAGCAATACAAAATGTACAAGTGATATATTAAAATCATCTTTCCAGCTTGAATTTCAATGATGTATTGGGGCAACGATTTTGTGAGAAACATCTTCACCCTTAAATAAAGATTTTCTTAATTCCTTACCTGTGTGCTAATTAGATATCACCTTGTTTTCACATTAAACAGACTTCCACATGAGAAAGCAGCAAGGATGCAGTGGCGTTAATGTTTCCTGGTGTCAACCTGTATTATTTCAGTAGACATTGAAATGAGGATGCATCTTGCTGCCTTTCCAATGAAGCAAGTTTAATTTAGTAATAGGTGAAAAACCATCCCTACAAAGGTGTTAATCAGAGACTTGGCTTTGTGGACACTTTTCAGAGAACAAATTTGTTAGCATAAAAATAAAGCCAGAAAATGAAGAGCTGTTTAATCACTCAAATGGATTTTTTTGCCAGCATATTTCTTTTTCTCTGCAACCCACTGCTAAATTGTGCTTCCTAGCTGTTTTTATAAAATCACTGAATCAAATCTAACTCTGATTACATCAGAGAAGGCCAGGTACCCTACACCATAACAGGGGGTATGAAATTTGACTTGTCTACTTAAAGATCACCAAAATCTGATAACAAGGTCAATTACGTCCCTGGGTGGGATTGAACCACCAACCTTTTGGTTAATAGCCTTACACACTAACTGATTGCGCCACAGAGACACTTTGCAAAAGTACATACTGACAAAGGCTAATAAGCATTCATCTAAAACGTTTCCTAGAAAAACTTTAAAAAGTCAATAATCTGGAGAGTTTTTGTAAGATGTTTCTTCCATCAACCAACGAAGAAACACATTGGTACTTTCCCATGATGAGTGAGTGCTTCAGGATCTCTTGCACTTACATGTGCAGCAGAGTACTGCAATGGAAGCATGCTGGGCCCATAACCCAGAGGTAGGCAGATTGAAACTATCCTCTGCTATATGCATTTTTTTTTGTTAATTAAAGTAATCCAAAACTGGGATTGATATTTTGGCTCTTTTATTTTTACTTAAAGTACAATAACTTTTACCATTTTAATTTGTTTTAATAGTATATTGACAGTATTGTTTTCTTTCAAAAATCCACTTCATTTTCTTTACCCTATTATTAAAATGGTAATTGACAAAAACAAACTACATTGTCACCAGAAGAGCAATACAAAATGTACAAGTGATATATTAAAATCATCTTTCCAGCTTGAATTTCAATGATGCATTGGGGCAACGATTTTGTGAGAAACATCTTCACCCTTAAATAAAGATTTTCTTAATTCCTTACCTGTGTGCTAATTAGATATCACCTTGTTTTCACATTAAACAGACTTCCACATGAGAAAGCAGCAAGGATGCAGTGGCGTTAATGTTTCCTGGTGTCAACCTGTATTATTTCAGTAGACATTGAAATGAGGATGCATCTTGCTGCCTTTCCAATGAAGCAAGTTTAATTTAGTAATAGGTGAAAAACCATCCCTACAAAGGTGTTAATCAGAGACTTGGCTTTGTGGACACTTTTCAGAGAACAAATTTGTTAGCATAAAAATAAAGCCAGAAAATAAAGAGCTGTTTAATCACTCAATTGGATTTTTCTGCCAGCATATTTTTTTTCTCTGCAACCCACTGCTAAATTGTGCTTCCTAGCTGTTTTTATAAAATCACTGAATCAAATCTAACTCTGATTACATCAGAGAAGGCCAGGTACCCTACACCATAACAGGGGGTTTGAAATTTTGACTTGTCTACTTAAAGATCACCAAAATCTGATAACAAGGTCAATTACGTCCCTGGGTGGGATTGAACCACCAACCTTTTGGTTAATAACCTTACACACTAACTGATTGCGCCACAGAGACACTTTGCAAAAGTACATACTGACAAATGCTAATAAGCATTCATCTAAAACGTTTCCTAGAAAAACTTAAAAAAGTCAATAATCTGGAGAGTTTTTGTAAGATGTTTCTTCTATCAACCAACGAAGAAACACATTGGTACTTTCCCATGATGAGTGAGTGCTTCAGGATCTCTTGCACTTACATGTGCAGCAGAGTACAGCAATGGAAGCATGCTGGGCCCATAACCCAGAGGTAGGCAGATTGAAACTATCCTCTGCTATATGCATTTTTTTGTTTGTTAATTAAAGTAATCCAAAACTGGGATTGATATTTTGGCTCTTTTATTTTTACTTAAAGTACAATAACTTTTACCATTTTAATTTGTTTTAATAGTATATTGACAGTATTGTTTTCTTTCAAAAATCCACTTCATTTTCTTTACCCTATTATTAAAATGGTAATTGACAAAAACAAACTACATTGTCACCAGAAGAGCAATACAAAATGTACAAGTGATATATTAAAATCATCTTTCCAGCTTGAATTTCAATGATGCATTGGGTCAACAATTTTGTGAGAAACATCTTCACCCTTAAATAAAGATTTTCTTAATTCCTTACCTGTGTGCTAATTAGATATCACCTTGTTTTCATATTAAACAGACTTCCACATGAGAAAGCAGCAAGGATGAATTGGCGTTAATGTTTCCTGGTGTCAACTTGTAATATTTCAGTAGACATTGAAATGAGGATGCATCTTGCTGCCTTTCCAATGAAGCAAGTTTAATTTAGTAATAGGTGAAAAACCATCCTTACAAAGGTGTTAATCAGAGACTTGGCTTTGTGGACACTTTTCAGAGAACAAATTTGTTAGCATAAAAATAAAGCCAGAAAATAAAGAGCTGTTTAATCACTCAATTGGATTTTTCTGCCAGCATATTTTTTTTCTCTGCAACCCACTGCTAAATTGTGCTTCCTAGCTGTTTTTATAAAATCACTGAATCAAATCTAACTCTGATTACATCAGAGAAGGCCAGGTACCCTACACCATAACAGGGGGTTTGAAATTTTGACTTGTCTACTTAAAGATCACCAAAATCTGATAACAAGGTCAATTAAGTCCCTGGGTGGGATTGAACCACCAACCTTTTGGTTAATAGCCATACATACTAACTGATTGCGCCAGAGAGACACTTTGCAAAAGTCCATACTGACAAAGGCTAATAAGCATTCATCTTAAACGTTTCCTAGCAAAACTTTAAAAAGTCAATAATCTGGAGAGTTTTTGTAAGATGTTTCTTCCATCAACCAACGAAGAAACACATTGGTACTTTCCCATGATGAGTGAGTGCTTCAGGATCTCTTGCACTTACATGTGCAGCAGAGTACTGCAATGGAAGCATGCTGGGCCCATAACCCAGAGGTAGGCAGATTGAAACTATCCTCTGCTATATGCATTTTTTTTGTTAATTTAAGTAATCAAAACTGGGATTGATATTTTTGCTCTTTTATTTTTACTTAAAGTACAATAACTTTTACCATTTTAATTTGTTTTAATAGTATATTGACAGTATTGTTTTCTTTCAAAAATCCACTTAATTTTCTTTACCCTATTATTAAAATGGTAATTGACAAAAACAAACTACATTGTCACCAGAAGAGCAATACAAAATGTACAAGTGATATATTAAAATCATCTTTCCAGCTTGAATTTCAATGATGCATTGGGGCAACGATTTTGTGAGAAACATCTTCACCCTTAAATAAAGATTTTCTTAATTCCTTACCTGTGTGCTAATTAGATATCACCTTGTTTTCACATTAAACAGACTTCCACATGAGAAAGCAGCAAGGATGCAGTGGCGTTAATGTTTCCTGGTGTCAACCTGTATTATTTCAGTAGACATTGAAATGAGGATGCATCTTGCTGCCTTTCCAATGAAGCAAGTTTAATTTAGTAATAGGTGAAAAACCATCCCTACAAAGGTGTTAATCAGAGACTTGGCTTTGTGGACACTTTTCAGAGAACAAATTTGTTAGCATAAAAATAAAGCCAGAAAATGAAGAGCTGTTTAATCACTCAAATGGATTTTTTTGCCAGCATATTTCTTTTTCTCTGCAACCCACTGCTAAATTGTGCTTCCTAGCTGTTTTTATAAAATCACTGAATCAAATCTAACTCTGATTACATCAGAGAAGGCCAGGTACCCTACACCATAACAGGGGGTATGAAATTTGACTTGTCTACTTAAAGATCACCAAAATCTGATAACAAGGTCAATTACGTCCCTGGGTGGGATTGAACCACCAACCTTTTGGTTAATAGCCTTACACACTAACTGATTGCGCCACAGAGACACTTTGCAAAAGTACATACTGACAAATGCTAATAAGCATTCATCTAAAACGTTTCCTAGAAAAACTTAAAAAAGTCAATAATCTGGAGAGTTTTTGTAAGATGTTTCTTCTATCAACCAACGAAGAAACACATTGGTACTTTCCCATGATGAGTGAGTGCTTCAGGATCTCTTGCACTTACATGTGCAGCAGAGTACAGCAATGGAAGCATGCTGGGCCCATAACCCAGAGGTAGGCAGATTGAAACTATCCTCTGCTATATGCATTTTTTTGTTTGTTAATTAAAGTAATCCAAAACTGGGATTGATATTTTGGCTCTTTTATTTTTACTTAAAGTACAATAACTTTTACCATTTTAATTTGTTTTAATAGTATATTGACAGTATTGTTTTCTTTCAAAAATCCACTTCATTTTCTTTACCCTATTATTAAAATGGTAATTGACAAAAACAAACTACATTGTCACCAGAAGAGCAATACAAAATGTACAAGTGATATATTAAAATCATCTTTCCAGCTTGAATTTCAATGATGCATTGGGTCAACAATTTTGTGAGAAACATCTTCACTCTTAAATAAAGATTTTCTTAATTCCTTACCTGTGTGCTAATTAGATATCACCTTGTTTTCATATTAAACAGACTTCCACATGAGAAAGCAGCAAGGATGAATTGGCGTTAATGTTTCCTGGTGTCAACTTGTAATATTTCAGTAGACATTGAAATGAGGATGCATCTTGCTGCCTTTCCAATGAAGCAAGTTTAATTTAGTAATAGGTGAAAAACCATCCTTACAAAGGTGTTAATCAGAGACTTGGCTTTGTGGACACTTTTCAGAGAACAAATTTGTTAGCATAAAAATAAAGCCAGAAAATAAAGAGCTGTTTAATCACTCAATTGGATTTTTCTGCCAGCATATTTTTTTTCTCTGCAACCCACTGCTAAATTGTGCTTCCTAGCTGTTTTTATAAAATCACTGAATCAAATCTAACTCTGATTACATCAGAGAAGGCCAGGTACCCTACACCATAACAGGGGGTTTGAAATTTTGACTTGTCTACTTAAAGATCACCAAAATCTGATAACAAGGTCAATTAGGTCCCTGGGTGGGATTGAACCACCAACCTTTTGGTTAATAGCCATACATACTAACTGATTGCGCCAGAGAGACACTTTGCAAAAGTCCATACTGACAAAGGCTAATAAGCATTCATCTTAAACGTTTCCTAGCAAAACTTTAAAAAGTCAATAATCTGGAGAGTTTTTGTAAGATGTTTCTTCCATCAACCAACGAAGAAACACATTGGTACTTTCCCATGATGAGTGAGTGCTTCAGGATCTCTTGCACTTACATGTGCAGCAGAGTACTGCAATGGAAGCATGCTGGGCCCATAACCCAGAGGTAGGCAGATTGAAACTATCCTCTGCTATATGCATTTTTTTTGTTAATTTAAGTAATCAAAACTGGGATTGATATTTTTGCTCTTTTATTTTTACTTAAAGTACAATAACTTTTACCATTTTAATTTGTTTTAATAGTATATTGACAGTATTGTTTTCTTTCAAAAATCCACTTAATTTTCTTTACCCTATTATTAAAATGGTAATTGACAAAAAAACTACATTGTCACCAGAAGAGCAATACAAAATGTACAAGTGATATATTAAAATCATCTTTCCAGCTTGAATTTTAATGATGCATTGGGGCAACAATTTTGTGAGAAACATCTTCACCCTTAAATAAAGATTTTCGTAATTCCTTACCTGTGTGCTAATTAGATATCACCTTGTTTTCACATTAAACAGACTTCCACATGAGAAAGCAGCAAGGATGCAGTGGCGTTAATGTTTCCTGGTGTCAACCTGTATTATTTCAGTAGACATTGAAATGAGGATGCATCTTGCTGCCTTTCCAATGAAGCAAGTTTAATTTAGTAATAGGTGAAAAACCATCCCTACAAAGGTGTTAATCAGAGACTTGGCTTTGTGGACACTTTTCAGAGAACAAATTTGTTAGCATAAAAATAAAGCCAGAAAATGAAGAGCTGTTTAATCACTCAAATGGATTTTTTTGCCAGCATATTTCTTTTTCTCTGCAACCCACTGCTAAATTGTGCTTCCTAGCTGTTTTTATAAAATCACTGAATCAAATCTAACTCTGATTACATCAGAGAAGGCCAGGTACCCTACACCATAACAGGGGGTTTGAAATTTTGACTTGTCTACTTAAAGATCACCAAAATCTGATAACAAGGTCAATTACGTACCTGGGTGGGATTGAACCACCAACCTTTTGGTTAATAGCCGTACACACTAACTGATTGCGCCACAGAGACACATTGTGAAAGTATATACTGACAAAGGCTAATAAGCATTCATCTAAAACGTTTCCTAGAAAAACTTTAAAAAGTCAATAATCTGGAGAGTTTTTGTAAGATGTTTCTTCCATCAACCAACGAAGAAACACATTGGTACTTTCCCATGATGAGTGAGTGCTTCAGGATCTCTTGCACTTACATGTGCAGCAGAGTACAGCAATGGAAGCATGCTGGGCCCATAACCCAGAGGTAGGCAGATTGAAACTATTCTCTGCTATATGCATTTTTTTTTGTTTGTTAATTAAAGTAATCCAAAACTGGGATTGATATTTTGTCTCTTTTATTTTTACTTAAAGTACAATAACTTTTACCATTTATTTTGTTTTAATAGTATATTGACAGTATTGTTTTCTTTCAAAAATCCACTTCATTTTCTTTACCCTATTATTAAAATGGTAATTGACAAAAACAAACTACATTGTCACCAGAAGAGCAATACAAAATGTACAAGTGATATATTAAAATCATCTTTCCAGCTTGAATTTCAATGATGCATTGGGGCAACGATTTTGTGAGAAACATCTTCACCCTTAAATAAAGATTTTCGTAATTTCTTACCTGTGTGCTAATTAGATATCACCTTGTTTTCACATTAAACAGACTTCCACATGAGAAAGCAGCAAGGATGTAGTGGCGTTAATGTTTCCAGGTGTCAACCTGTATTATTTCAGTAGACATTGAAATGAGGATGCATCTTGCTGCCTTTCCAATGAAGCAAGTTTAATTTAGTAATAGGTGAAAAACCATCCCTACAAAGGTGTTAATCAGAGACTTGGCTTTGTAGACACTTTTCAGAGAACAAATTTGTTAGCATAAAAATAAAGCCAGAAAATGAAGAGCTGTTTAATCACGCAATTTGATTTTTTTGCCAGCATATTTTTTTTCTCTGCAACCAACTGCTAAATTGTGCTTCCTAGCTGTTTTTATAAAATCACTGAATCAAATCTAACTCTGATTACATCAGAGAAGGCCAGGTACCCTACACCATAACAGGGGGTTTGAAATTTTGACTTGTCTACTTAAAGATCACCAAAATCTGATAACAAGGTCAATTAGGTCCCTGGGTGGGATTGAACCACCAACCTTTTGGTTAATAGCCATACATACTAACTGATTTCGCCACAGAGACACTTTGCAAAAGTTAATACTGACAAAGGCTAATAAGCATTCATCTAAAACGTTTCCTAGAAAAACTTTAAAAAGTCAATAATCTGGAGAGTTTTTGTAAGATGTTTCTTCCATCAACCAACGAAGAAACACATTGGTACTTTCCCATGATGAGTGAGTGCTTCGGGATCTCTTGCACTTACATGTGCAGCAGAGTACTGCAATGGAAGCATGCTGGGCCCATAACCCAGAGGTAGGCAGATTGAAACTATCCTCTGCTATATGCATTTTTTTTGTTAATTAAAGTAATCCAAAACTGGGATTGATATTTTGGCTCTTTTATTTTTACTTAAAGTACAATAACTTTTACCATTTTAATTTGTTTTAATAGTATATTGACAGTATTGTTTTCTTTCAAAAATCCACTTCATTTTCTTTACCCTATTATTAAAATGGTAATTGACAAAAACAAACTACATTGTCACCAGAAGAGCAATACAAAATGTACAAGTGATATATTAAAATCATCTTTCCAGCTTGAATTTCAATGATGCATTGGGGCAACGATTTTGTGAGAAACATCTTCACCCTTAAATAAAGATTTTCTTAATTCCTTACCTGTGTGCTAATTAGATATCACCTTGTTTTCACATTAAACAGACTTCCACATGAGAAAGCAGCAAGGATGCAGTGGCGTTAATGTTTCCTGGTGTCAACCTGTATTATTTCAGTAGACATTGAAATGAGGATACATCTTGCTGCCTTTCCAATGAAGCAAGTTTAATTTAGTAATAGGTGAAAAACCATCCCTACAAAGGTGTTAATCAGAGACTTGGCTTTGTGGACACTTTTCAGAGAACAAATTTGTTAGCATAAAAATAAAGCCAGAAAATAAAGAGCTGTTTAATCACTCAATTGGATTTTTCTGCCAGCATATTTTTTTTCTCTGCAACCCACTGCTAAATTGTGCTTCCTAGCTGTTTTTATAAAATCACTGAATCAAATCTAACTCTGATTACATCAGAGAAGGCCAGGTACCCTACACCATAACAGGGGGTTTGAAATTTTGACTTGTCTACTTAAAGATCACCAAAATCTGATAACAAGGTCAATTAGGTCCCTGGGTGGGATTGAACCACCAACCTTTTGGTTAATAGCCATACATACTAACTGATTTCGCCACAGAGACACTTTGCAAAAGTTAATACTGACAAAGGCTAATAAGCATTCATCTAAAACGTTTCCTAGAAAAACTTTAAAAAGTCAATAATCTGGAGAGTTTTTGTAAGATGTTTCTTCCATCAACCAACGAAGAAACACATTGGTACTTTCCCATGATGAGTGAGTGCTTCAGGATCTCTTGCACTTACATGTGCAGCAGAGTACTGCAATGGAAGCATGCTGGGCCCATAACCCAGAGGTAGGCAGATTGAAACTATCCTCTGCTATATGCATTTTTTTTTGTTAATAAAAGTAATCCAAAACTGGGATTGATATTTTGGCTCTTTTATTTTTACTTAAAGTACAATAACTTTTACCATTTTAATTTGTTTTAATAGTATATTGACAGTATTGTTTTCTTTCAAAAATCCACTTCATTTTCTTTACCCTATTATTAAAATGGTAATTGACAAAAACAAACTACATTGTCACCAGAAGAGCAATACAAAATGTACAAGTGATATATTAAAATCATCTTTCCAGCTTGAATTTCAATGATGCATTGGGGCAACGATTTTGTGAGAAACATCTTCACCCTTAAATAAAGATTTTCTTAATTCCTTACCTGTGTGCTAATTAGATATCACCTTGTTTTCACATTAAACAGACTTCCACATGAGAAAGCAGCAAGGATGCAGTGGCGTTAATGTTTCCTGGTGTCAACCTGTATTATTTCAGTAGACATTGAAATGAGGATGCATCTTGCTGCCTTTCCAATGAAGCAAGTTTAATTTAGTAATAGGTGAAAAACCATCCCTACAAAGGTGTTAATCAGAGACTTGGCTTTGTGGACACTTTTCAGAGAACAAATTTGTTAGCATAAAAATAAAGCCAGAAAATGAAGAGCTGTTTAATCACTCAAATGGATTTTTTTGCCAGCATATTTCTTTTTCTCTGCAACCCACTGCTAAATTGTGCTTCCTAGCTGTTTTTATAAAATCACTGAATCAAATCTAACTCTGATTACATCAGAGAAGGCCAGGTACCCTACACCATAACAGGGGGTATGAAATTTGACTTGTCTACTTAAAGATCACCAAAATCTGATAACAAGGTCAATTACGTCCCTGGGTGGGATTGAACCACCAACCTTTTGGTTAATAGCCTTACACACTAACTGATTGCGCCACAGAGACACTTTGCAAAAGTACATACTGACAAATGCTAATAAGCATTCATCTAAAACGTTTCCTAGAAAAACTTAAAAAAGTCAATAATCTGGAGAGTTTTTGTAAGATGTTTCTTCTATCAACCAACGAAGAAACACATTGGTACTTTCCCATGATGAGTGAGTGCTTCAGGATCTCTTGCACTTACATGTGCAGCAGAGTACAGCAATGGAAGCATGCTGGGCCCATAACCCAGAGGTAGGCAGATTGAAACTATCCTCTGCTATATGCATTTTTTTGTTTGTTAATTAAAGTAATCCAAAACTGGGATTGATATTTTGGCTCTTTTATTTTTACTTAAAGTACAATAACTTTTACCATTTTAATTTGTTTTAATAGTATATTGACAGTATTGTTTTCTTTCAAAAATCCACTTCATTTTCTTTACCCTATTATTAAAATGGTAATTGACAAAAACAAACTACATTGTCACCAGAAGAGCAATACAAAATGTACAAGTGATATATTAAAATCATCTTTCCAGCTTGAATTTCAATGATGCATTGGGTCAACAATTTTGTGAGAAACATCTTCACCCTTAAATAAAGATTTTCTTAATTCCTTACCTGTGTGCTAATTAGATATCACCTTGTTTTCATATTAAACAGACTT
Organism: Pseudophryne corroboree; assembly: GCF_028390025.1. NCBI lineage: Eukaryota > Metazoa > Chordata > Amphibia > Anura > Myobatrachidae > Pseudophryne > Pseudophryne corroboree. Next base: position 245,362 of record NW_026968254.1, on the reverse strand, counting down.
CCACATGAGAAAGCAGCAAGGATGAATTGGCGTTAATGTTTCCTGGTGTCAACTTGTAATATTTCAGTAGACATTGAAATGAGGATGCATCTTGCTGCCTTTCCAATGAAGCAAGTTTAATTTAGTAATAGGTGAAAAACCATCCTTACAAAGGTGTTAATCAGAGACTTGGCTTTGTGGACACTTTTCAGAGAACAAATTTGTTAGCATAAAAATAAAGCCAGAAAATAAAGAGCTGTTTAATCACTCAATTGGATTTTTCTGCCAGCATATTTTTTTTCTCTGCAACCCACTGCTAAATTGTGCTTCCTAGCTGTTTTTATAAAATCACTGAATCAAATCTAACTCTGATTACATCAGAGAAGGCCAGGTACCCTACACCATAACAGGGGGTTTGAAATTTTGACTTGTCTACTTAAAGATCACCAAAATCTGATAACAAGGTCAATTAGGTCCCTGGGTGGGATTGAACCACCAACCTTTTGGTTAATAGCCATACATACTAACTGATTGCGCCAGAGAGACACTTTGCAAAAATCCATACTGACAAAGGCTAATAAGCATTCATCTTAAACGTTTCCTAGCAAAACTTTAAAAAGTCAATAATCTGGAGAGTTTTTGTAAGATGTTTCTTCCATCAACCAACGAAGAAACACATTGGTACTTTCCCATGATGAGTGAGTGCTTCAGGATCTCTTGCACTTACATGTGCAGCAGAGTACTGCAATGGAAGCATGCTGGGCCCATAACCCAGAGGTAGGCAGATTGAAACTATCCTCTGCTATATGCATTTTTTTTGTTAATTTAAGTAATCAAAACTGGGATTGATATTTTTGCTCTTTTATTTTTACTTAAAGTACAATAACTTTTACCATTTTAATTTGTTTTAATAGTATATTGACAGTATTGTTTTCTTTCAAAAATCCACTTAATTTTCTTTACCCTATTATTAAAATGGTAATTGACAAAAAAACTACATTGTCACCAGAAGAGCAATACAAAATGTACAAGTGATATATTAAAATCATCTTTCCAGCTTGAATTTTAATGATGCATTGGGGCAACAATTTTGTGAGAAACATCTTCACCCTTAAATAAAGATTTTCGTAATTTCTTACCTGTGTGCTAATTAGATATCACCTTGTTTTCACATTAAACAGACTTCCACATGAGAAAGCAGCAAGGATGCAGTGGCGTTAATGTTTCCTGGTGTCAACCTGTATTATTTCAGTAGACATTGAAATGAGGATGCATCTTGCTGCCTTTCCAATGAAGCAAGTTTAATTTAGTAATAGGTGAAAAACCATCCCTACAAAGGTGTTAATCAGAGACTTGGCTTTGTGGACACTTTTCAGAGAACAAATTTGTTAGCATAAAAATAAAGCCAGAAAATGAAGAGCTGATTAATCACGCAATTTGATTTTTTTGCCAGCATATTTCTTTTTCTCTGCAACCCACTGCTAAATTGTGCTTCCTAGATGTTTTTATAAAATCACTGAATCAAATCTAACTCTGATTACATCAGAGAAGGCCAGGTACCCTACACCATAACAGGGGATATTAAATTTGACTTGTCTACTTAAAGATCACCAAAATCTGATAACAAGGTCAATTAGGTCCCTGGGTGGGATTGAACCAACAACCTTTCGGTTAACAGCCGTACATACTAACTGATTTCGCCACAGAGACACTTTGCAAAAGTTCATACTGACAAAGGCTAATAAGCATTCATCTAAAACGTTTCCTAGAAAAACTTTAAAAAGTCAATAATCTGGAGAGTTTTTGTAAGATGTTTCTTCCATCAACCAACGAAGAAACACATTGGTACTTTCCCATGATGAGTGAGTGCTTCAGGATCTCTTGCACTTACATGTGCAGCAGAGTACTGCAATGGAAGCATGCTGGGCCCATAACCCAGAGGTAGGCAGATTGAAACTATCCTCTGCTATATGCATTTTTTTTGTTAATTAAAGTAATCCAAAACTGGGATTGATATTTTGGCTCTTTTATTTTTACTTAAAGTACAATAACTTTTACCATTTTATTTTGTTTTAATAGTATATTGACAGTATTGTTTTCTTTCAAAAATCCACTTCATTTTCTTTACCCTATTATTAAAATGGTAATTGACAAAAACAAACTACATTGTCACCAGAAGAGCAATACAAAATGTACAAGTGATATATTAAAATCATCTTTCCAGCTTGAATTTCAATGATGCATTGGGGCAACGATTTTGTGAGAAACATCTTCACCCTTAAATAAAGATTTTCTTAATTCCTTACCTGTGTGCTAATTAGATATCACCTTGTTTTCACATTAAACAGACTTCCACATGAGAAAGCAGCAAGGATGCAGTGGCGTTAATGTTTCCTGGTGTCAACCTGTATTATTTCAGTAGACATTGAAATGAGGATGCATCTTGCTGTCTTTCCAATGAAGCAAGTTTAATTTAGTAATAGGTGAAAAACCATCCCTACAAAGGTGTTAATCAGAGACTTGGCTTTGTGGACACTTTTCAGAGAACAAATTTGTTAGCATAAAAATAAAGCCAGAAAATGAAGAGCTGTTTAATCACGCAATTTGATTTTTTTGCCAGCATATTTCTTTTTCTCTGCAACCCACTGCTAAATTGTGCTTCCTAGATGTTTTTATAAAATCACTGAATCAAATCTAACTCTGATTACATCAGAGAAGGCCAGGTACCCTACACCATAACAGGGGGTATGAAATTTGACTTGTCTACTTAAAGATCACCAAAATCTGATAACAAGGTCAATTAGGTCCCTGGGTGGGATTGAACCACCAACGTTTTGGTTAATAGCCGTACATACTAACTGATTGCGCCACAGAGACACTTTGCAAAAGTTGATACTGACAAAGGCTAATAAGCATTCATCTAAAACGTTTCCTAGAAAAACTTTAAAAAGTCAATAATCTGGAGAGTTTTTGTAAGATGTTTCTTCCATCAACCAACGAAGAAACACATTGGTACTTTCCCATGATGAGTGAGTGCTTCAGGATCTCTTGCACTTACATGTGCAGCAGAGTACTGCAATGGAAGCATGCTGGGCCCATAACCCAGAGGTAGGCAGATTGAAACTATCCTCTGCTATATGCATTTTTTTTTGTTAATTAAAGTAATCCAAAACTGGGATTGATATTTTGGCTCTTTTATTTTTACTTAAAGTACAATATCTTTTACCATTTTAATTTGTTTTAATAGTATATTGACAGTATTGTTTTCTTTCAGAAATCCACTTCATTTTCTTTACCCTATTATTAAAATGGTAATTGAAAAAAACAAACTACATTGTCACCAGAAGAGCAATACAAAATGTACAAGTGATATATTAAAATCATCTTTCCAGCTTGAATTTCAATGATGCATTGGGGCAACGATTTTGTGAGAAACATCTTCACCCTTAAATAAAGATTTTCTTAATTCCTTACCTGTGTGCTAATTAGATATCACCTTGTTTTCACATTAAACAGACTTCCACATGAGAAAGCAGCAAGGATGCAGTGGCGTTAATGTTTCCTGGTGTCAACCTGTATTATTTCAGTAGACATTGAAATGAGGATGCATCTTGCTGCCTTTCCAATGAAGCAAGTTTAATTTAGTAATAGGTGAAAAACCATCCCTACAAAGGTGTTAATCAGAGACTTGGCTTTGTGGACACTTTTCAGAGAACAAATTTGTTAGCATAAAAATAAAGCCAGAAAATGAAGAGCTGTTTAATCACTCAAATGGATTTTTTTGCCAGCATATTTCTTTTTCTCTGCAACCCACTGCTAAATTGTGCTTCCTAGCTGTTTTTATAAAATCACTGAATCAAATCTAACTCTGATTACATCAGAGAAGGCCAGGTACCCTACACCATAACAGGGGGTTTGAAATTTTGACTTGTCTACTTAAAGATCACCAAAATCTGATAACAAGGTTAATTACAGACCTGGGTGGGATTGAACCACCAACCTTTTGGTTAACAGCCGTACACACTAACTGATTGCGCCACAGAGACACATTGTGAAAGTATATACTGACAAGGGCTAATAAGCATTCATCTAAAACGTTTCCTAGAAAAACTTTAAAAAGTCAATAATCTGGAGAGTTTTTGTAAGATGTTTCTTCCATCAACCAACGAAGAAACACATTGGTACTTTCCCATGATGAGTGAGTGCTTCAGGATCTCTTGCACTTACATGTGCAGCAGAGTACAGCAATGGAAGCATGCTGGGCCCATAACCCAGAGGTAGGCAGATTGAAACTATCCTCTGCTATATGCATTTTTTTGTTTGTTAATTAAAGTAATCCAAAACTGGGATTGATATTTTGGCTCTTTTATTTTTACTTAAAGTACAATAACTTTTACCATTTTAATTTGTTTTAATAGTATATTGACAGTATTGTTTTCTTTCAAAAATCCACTTAATTTTCTTTACCCTATTATTTAAATGGTAATTGACAAAAACAAACTACATTGTCACCAGAAGAGCAATTCAAAATGTACAAGTGATATATTAAAATCATCTTTCCAGCTTGAATTTCAATGATGCATTGGGGCAACGATTTTGTGAGAAACATCTTCACCCTTAAATAAAGATTTTCTTAATTCCTTACCTGTGTGCTAATTAGATATCACCTTGTTTTCATATTAAACAGACTTCCACATGAGAAAGCAGCAAGGATGCAGTGGCGTTAATGTTTCCTGGTGTCAACCTGTATTATTGCAGTAGACATTGAAATGAGGATGCATCTTGCTGCCTTTCCAATGAAGCAAGTTTAATTTAGTAATAGGTGAAAAACCATCCCTACAAAGGTGTTAATCAGAGACTTGGCTTTGTGGACACTTTTCAGAGAACAAATTTGTTAGCATAAAAATAAAGCCAGAAAATGAAGAGCTGTTTAATCACACAATTTGATTTTTTTGCCAGCATATTTCTTTTTCTCTGCAACCCACTGCTAAATTGTGCTTCCTAGATGTTTTTATAAAATCACTGAATCAAATCTAACTCTGATTACATCAGAGAAGGCCAGGTACCCTACACCATAACAGGGGGTATGAAATTTGACTTGTCTACTTAAAGATCACCAAAATCTGATAACAAGGTCAATTATGTCCCTTGGTGGGATTGAACCACCAACCTTTTGGTTAATAGCCATACATACTAACTGATTGCGCCACAGAGATACTTTGCAAAAGTTCATACTGACAAAGGCTAATAAGCATTCATCTAAAACGTTTCCTAGAAAAACTTTAAAAAGTCAATAATCTGGAGAGTTTTTGTAAGATGTTTCTTCCATCAACCAACGAAGAAACACATTGGTACTTTCCCATGATGAGTGAGTGCTTCAGGATCTCTTGCACTTACATGTGCAGCAGAGTACTGCAATGGAAGCATGCTGGGCCCATAAGCCAGAGGTAGGCAGATTGAAACTATCCTCTGCTATATGCATTTTTTTTTGTTAATTAAAGTAATCCAAAACTGGGATTGATATTTTGGCTCTTTTATTTTTACTTAAAGTACAATAACTTTTACCATTTATTTTGTTTTAATAGTATATTGACAGTATTGTTTTCTTTCAAAAATCCACTTCATTTTCTTTACCCTATTATTAAAATGGTAATTGACAAAAACAAACTACATTGTCACCACAATACAAAATGTACAAGTGATATATTAAAATCATCTTTCCAGCTTGAATTTCAATGATGCATTGGGGCAACGATTTTGTGAGAAACATCTTCACCCTTAAATAAAGATTTTCTTAATTCCTTACCTGTGTGCTAATTAGATATCACCTTGTTTTCACATTAAACAGACTTCCACATGAGAAAGCAGCAAGGATGCAGTGGCGTTAATGTTTCCTGGTGTCAACCTGTATTATTTCAGTAGACATTGAAATGAGGATGCATCTTGCTGCCTTTCCAATGAAGCAAGTTTAATTTAGTAATAGGTGAAAAACCATCCCTACAAAGGTGTTAATCAGAGACTTGGCTTTGTGGACACTTTTCAGAGAACAAATTTGTTAGCATAAAAATAAAGCCAGAAAATGAAGAGCTGTTTAATCACTCAAATGGATTTTTTTGCCAGCATATTTCTTTTTCTCTGCAACCCACTGCTAAATTGTGCTTCCTATCTGTTTTTATAAAATCACTGAATCAAATCTAACTCTGATTACATCAGAGAAGGCCAGGTACCCTACACCATAACAGGGGGTTTGAAATTTTGACTTGTCTACTTAAAGATCACCAAAATCTGATAACAAGGTCAATTACATACCTGGGTGGGATTGAACCACCAACCTTTTGGTTAATAGCCGTACACACTAACTGATTGCGCCACAGAGACACATTGCGAAAGTATATACTGACAAGGGCTAATAAGCATTCATCTAAAACGTTTCCTAGAAAAACTTTAAAAAGTCAATAATCTGGAGAGTTTTTGTAAGATGTTTCTTCCATCAACCAACGAGCAGAGGATAGTTTCAATCTGCCTACCTCTGGGTTATGAGCCCAGCATGCTTCCATTGCTGTACTCTGCTGCACATGTAAGTGCAAGAGATCCTGAAGCACTCACTCATCGTGAGTGCTTCAGGATCTCTTGCACTTACATGTGCAGCAGAGTACAGCAATGGAAGCATGCTGGGCTCATAACCCAGAGGTAGGCAGATTGAAACTATCCTCTGCTGTATGCTTTTTTTTTTTGTTAATTAAAGTGATCCAAAACTGGGATTGATATTTTGGCTCTTTTATTTTTACTTAAAGTACAATAACTTTTACCATTTTAATTTGTTTTAATAGTATATTGACAGTATTGTTTTCTTTCAAAAATCCACTTCATTTTCTTTACCCTATTATTAAAATGGTAATTGACAAAAACAAACTACATTGTCACCAGAAGAGCAATACAAAATGTACAAGTGATATATTAAAATTATCTTTCCAGCTTGAATTTCAATGATGCATTGCGGCAACGATTTTGTGAGAAACATCTTCACCCTTAAATAAAGATTTTCTTAATTCCTTACCTGTGTGCTAATTAGATATCACCTTGTTTTCACATTAAACAGACTTCCACATGAGAAAGCAGCAAGGATGCAGTGGCGTTAATGTTTCCTGGTGTCAACCTGTATTATTTCAGTAGACATTGAAATGAGGATGCATCTTGCTGCCTTTCCAATGAAGCAAGTTTAATTTAGTAATAGGTGAAAAACCATCCCTACAAAGGTGTTAATCAGAGACTTGGCTTTGTGGACACTTTTCAGAGAACAAATTTGTTAGCATAAAAATAAAGCCAGAAAATGAAGAGCTGTTTAATCACTCAAATGGATTTTTTTGCCAGCATATTTCTTTTTCTCTGCAACCCACTGCTAAATTGTGCTTCCTAGCTGTTTTTATAAAATCACTGAATCAAATCTAACTCTGATTACATCAGAGAAGGCCAGGTACCCTACACCATAACAGGGGGTTTGAAATTTTGACTTGTCTACTTAAAGATCACCAAAATCTGATAACAAGGTCAATTACGTACCTGGGTGGGATTGAACCACCAACCTTTTGGTTAATAGCCGTACACACTAACTGATTGCGCCACAGAGACACATTGTGAAAGTATATACTGACAAGGGCTAATAAGCATTCATCTAAAACGTTTCCTAGAAAAACTTTAAAAAGTCAATAATCTGGAGAGTTTTTGTAAGATGTTTCTTCCATCAACCAACGAAGAAACACATTGGTACTTTCCCATGATGAGTGAGTGCTTCAGGATCTCTTGCACTTACATGTGCAGCAGAGTACAGCAATGGAAGCATGCTGGGCCCATAACCCAGAGGTAGGCAGATTGAAACTATTCTCTGCTATATGCATTTTTTTTTTTGTTAATTAAAGTAATCCAAAACTGGGATTGATATTTTGGCTCTTTTATTTTTACTTAAAGTACAATAACTTTTACCATTTTAATTTGTTTTAATAGTATATTGACAGTATTGTTTTCTTTCAAAAATCCACTTAATTTTCTTTACCCTATTATTTAAATGGTAATTGACAAAAACAAACTACATTGTCACCAGAAGAGCAATTCAAAATGTACAAGTGATATATTAAAATCATCTTTCCAGCTTGAATTTCAATGATGCATTGGGGCAACGATTTTGTGAGAAACATCTTCACCCTTAAATAAAGATTTTCTTAATTCCTTACCTGTGTGCTAATTAGATATCACCTTGTTTTCATATTAAACAGACTTCCACATGAGAAAGCAGCAAGGATGCAGTGGCGTTAATGTTTCCTGGTGTCAACCTGTATTATTGCAGTAGACATTGAAATGAGGATGCATCTTGCTGCCTTTCCAATGAAGCAAGTTTAATTTAGTAATAGGTGAAAAACCATCCCTACAAAGGTGTTAATCAGAGACTTGGCTTTGTGGACACTTTTCAGAGAACAAATTTGTTAGCATAAAAATAAAGCCAGAAAATGAAGAGCTGTTTAATCACTCAAATGGATTTTTTTGCCAGCATATTTCTTTTTCTCTGCAACCCACTGCTAAATTGTGCTTCCTAGCTGTTTTTATAAAATCACTGAATCAAATCTAACTCTGATTACATCAGAGAAGGCCAGGTACCCTACACCATAACAGGGGGTATGAAATTTGACTTGTCTACTTAAAGATCACCAAAATCTGATAACAAGGTCAATTACGTCCCTGGGTGGGATTGAACCACCAACCTTTTGGTTAATAGCCTTACACACTAACTGATTGCGCCACAGAGACACTTTGCAAAAGTACATACTGACAAATGCTAATAAGCATTCATCTAAAACGTTTCCTAGAAAAACTTAAAAAAGTCAATAATCTGGAGAGTTTTTGTAAGATGTTTCTTCTATCAACCAACGAAGAAACACATTGGTACTTTCCCATGATGAGTGAGTGCTTCAGGATCTCTTGCACTTACATGTGCAGCAGAGTACAGCAATGGAAGCATGCTGGGCCCATAACCCAGAGGTAGGCAGATTGAAACTATCCTCTGCTATATGCATTTTTTTGTTTGTTAATTAAAGTAATCCAAAACTGGGATTGATATTTTGGCTCTTTTATTTTTACTTAAAGTACAATAACTTTTACCATTTTAATTTGTTTTAATAGTATATTGACAGTATTGTTTTCTTTCAAAAATCCACTTAATTTTCTTTACCCTATTATTAAAATGGTAATTGACAAAAACAAACTACATTGTCACCAGAAGAGCAATACAAAATGTACAAGTGATATATTAAAATCATCTTTCCAGCTTGAATTTCAATGATGCATTGGGGCAACGATTTTGTGAGAAACATCTTCACCCTTAAATAAAGATTTTCTTAATTCCTTACCTGTGTGCTAATTAGATATCACCTTGTTTTCACATTAAACAGACTTCCACATGAGAAAGCAGCAAGGATGCAGTGGCGTTAATGTTTCCTGGTGTCAACCTGTATTATTTCAGTAGACATTGAAATGAGGATGCATCTTGCTGCCTTTCCAATGAAGCAAGTTTAATTTAGTAATAGGTGAAAAACCATCCCTACAAAGGTGTTAATCAGAGACTTGGCTTTGTGGACACTTTTCAGAGAACAAATTTGTTAGCATAAAAATAAAGCCAGAAAATGAAGAGCTGTTTAATCACTCAAATGGATTTTTTTGCCAGCATATTTCTTTTTCTCTGCAACCCACTGCTAAATTGTGCTTCCTAGCTGTTTTTATAAAATCACTGAATCAAATCTAACTCTGATTACATCAGAGAAGGCCAGGTACCCTACACCATAACAGGGGGTATGAAATTTGACTTGTCTACTTAAAGATCACCAAAATCTGATAACAAGGTCAATTACGTCCCTGGGTGGGATTGAACCACCAACCTTTTGGTTAATAGCCTTACACACTAACTGATTGCGCCACAGAGACACTTTGCAAAAGTACATACTGACAAATGCTAATAAGCATTCATCTAAAACGTTTCCTAGAAAAACTTAAAAAAAATAATCTGGAGAGTTTTTGTAAGATGTTTCTTCTATCAACCAACGAAGAAACACATTGGTACTTTCCCATGATGAGTGAGTGCTTCAGGATCTCTTGCACTTACATGTGCAGCAGAGTACAGCAATGGAAGCATGCTGGGCCCATAACCCAGAGGTAGGCAGATTGAAACTATCCTCTGCTATATGCATTTTTTTGTTTGTTAATTAAAGTAATCCAAAACTGGGATTGATATTTTGGCTCTTTTATTTTTACTTAAAGTACAATAACTTTTACCATTTTAATTTGTTTTAATAGTATATTGACAGTATTGTTTTCTTTCAAAAATCCACTTCATTTTCTTTACCCTATTATTAAAATGGTAATTGACAAAAACAAACTACATTGTCACCAGAAGAGCAATACAAAATGTACAAGTGATATATTAAAATCATCTTTCCAGCTTGAATTTCAATGATGCATTGGGTCAACAATTTTGTGAGAAACATCTTCACCCTTAAATAAAGATTTTCTTAATTCCTTACCTGTGTGCTAATTAGATATCACCTTGTTTTCATATTAAACAGACTTCCACATGAGAAAGCAGCAAGGATGAATTGGCGTTAATGTTTCCTGGTGTCAACTTGTAATATTTCAGTAGACATTGAAATGAGGATGCATCTTGCTGCCTTTCCAATGAAGCAAGTTTAATTTAGCAATAGGTGAAAAACCATCCTTACAAAGGTGTTAATCAGAGACTTGGCTTTGTGGACACTTTTCAGAGAACAAATTTGTTAGCATAAAAATAAAGCCAGAAAATAAAGAGCTGTTTAATCACTCAATTGGATTTTTCTGCCAGCATATTTTTTTTCTCTGCAACCCACTGCTAAATTGTGCTTCCTAGCTGTTTTTATAAAATCACTGAATCAAATCTAACTCTGATTACATCAGAGAAGGCCAGGTACCCTACACCATAACAGGGGGTTTGAAATTTTGACTTGTCTACTTAAAGATCACCAAAATCTGATAACAAGGTCAATTAGGTCCCTGGGTGGGATTGAACCACCAACCTTTTGGTTAATAGCCATACATACTAACTGATTGCGCCAGAGAGACACTTTGCAAAAGTCCATACTGACAAAGGCTAATAAGCATTCATCTTAAACGTTTCCTAGCAAAACTTTAAAAAGTCAATAATCTGGAGAGTTTTTGTAAGATGTTTCTTCCATCAACCAACGAAGAAACACATTGGTACTTTCCCATGATGAGTGAGTGCTTCAGGATCTCTTGCACTTACATGTGCAGCAGAGTACTGCAATGGAAGCATGCTGGGCCCATAACCCAGAGGTAGGCAGATTGAAACTATCCTCTGCTATATGCATTTTTTTTGTTAATTTAAGTAATCAAAACTGGGATTGATATTTTTGCTCTTTTATTTTTACTTAAAGTACAATAACTTTTACCATTTTAATTTGTTTTAATAGTATATTGACAGTATTGTTTTCTTTCAAAAATCCACTTAATTTTCTTTACCCTATTATTAAAATGGTAATTGACAAAAAAACTACATTGTCACCAGAAGAGCAATACAAAATGTACAAGTGATATATTAAAATCATCTTTCCAGCTTGAATTTTAATGATGCATTGGGGCAACAATTTTGTGAGAAACATCTTCACCCTTAAATAAAGATTTTCGTAATTTCTTACCTGTGTGCTAATTAGATATCACCTTGTTTTCACATTAAACAGACTTCCACATGAGAAAGCAGCAAGGATGCAGTGGCGTTAATGTTTCCTGGTGTCAACCTGTATTATTTCAGTAGACATTGAAATGAGGATGCATCTTGCTGCCTTTCCAATGAAGCAAGTTTAATTTAGTAATAGGTGAAAAACCATCCCTACAAAGGTGTTAATCAGAGACTTGGCTTTGTGGACACTTTTCAGAGAACAAATTTGTTAGCATAAAAATAAAGCCAGAAAATGAAGAGCTGATTAATCACGCAATTTGATTTTTTTGCCAGCATATTTCTTTTTCTCTGCAACCCACTGCTAAATTGTGCTTCCTAGATGTTTTTATAAAATCACTGAATCAAATCTAACTCTGATTACATCAGAGAAGGCCAGGTACCCTACACCATAACAGGGGATATGAAATTTGACTTGTCTACTTAAAGATCACCAAAATCTGATAACAAGGTCAATTAGGTCCCTGGGTGGGATTGAACCAACAACCTTTCGGTTAACAGCCGTACATACTAACTGATTTCGCCACAGAGACACTTTGCAAAAGTTCATACTGACAAAGGCTAATAAGCATTCATCTAAAACGTTTCCTAGAAAAACTTTAAAAAGTCAATAATCTGGAGAGTTTTTGTAAGATGTTTCTTCCATCAACCAACGAAGAAACACATTGGTACTTTCCCATGATGAGTGAGTGCTTCAGGATCTCTTGCACTTACATGTGCAGCAGAGTACTGCAATGGAAGCATGCTGGGCCCATAACCCAGAGGTAGGCAGATTGAAACTATCCTCTGCTATATGCATTTTTTTTGTTAATTAAAGTAATCCAAAACTGGGATTGATATTTTGGCTCTTTTATTTTTACTTAAAGTACAATAACTTTTACCATTTTATTTTGTTTTAATAGTATATTGACAGTATTGTTTTCTTTCAAAAATCCACTTCATTTTCTTTACCCTATTATTAAAATGGTAATTGACAAAAACAAACTACATTGTCACCAGAAGAGCAATACAAAATGTACAAGTGATATATTAAAATCATCTTTCCAGCTTGAATTTCAATGATGCATTGGGGCAACGATTTTGTGAGAAACATCTTCACCCTTAAATAAAGATTTTCTTAATTCCTTACCTGTGTGCTAATTAGATATCACCTTGTTTTCACATTAAACAGACTTCCACATGAGAAAGCAGCAAGGATGCAGTGGCGTTAATGTTTCCTGGTGTCAACCTGTATTATTTCAGTAGACATTGAAATGAGGATGCATCTTGCTGCCTTTCCAATGAAGCAAGTTTAATTTAGTAATAGGTGAAAAACCATCCCTACAAAGGTGTTAATCAGAGACTTGGCTTTGTGGACACTTTTCAGAGAACAAATTTGTTAGCATAAAAATAAAGCCAGAAAATGAAGAGCTGTTTAATCACGCAATTTGATTTTTTTGCCAGCATATTTCTTTTTCTCTGCAACCCACTGCTAAATTGTGCTTCCTAGATGTTTTTATAAAATCACTGAATCAAATCTAACTCTGATTACATCAGAGAAGGCCAGGTACCCTACACCATAACAGGGGGTATGAAATTTGACTTGTCTACTTAAAGATCACCAAAATCTGATAACAAGGTCAATTAGGTCCCTGGGTGGGATTGAACCACCAACGTTTTGGTTAATAGCCGTACATACTAACTGATTGCGCCACAGAGACACTTTGCAAAAGTTGATACTGACAAAGGCTAATAAGCATTCATCTAAAACGTTTCCTAGAAAAACTTTAAAAAGTCAATAATCTGGAGAGTTTTTGTAAGATGTTTCTTCCATCAACCAACGAAGAAACACATTGGTACTTTCCCATGATGAGTGAGTGCTTCAGGATCTCTTGCACTTACATGTGCAGCAGAGTACTGCAATGGAAGCATGCTGGGCCCATAACCCAGAGGTAGGCAGATTGAAACTATCCTCTGCTATATGCATTTTTTTTTGTTAATTAAAGTAATCCAAAACTGGGATTGATATTTTGGCTCTTTTATTTTTACTTAAAGTACAATATCTTTTACCATTTTAATTTGTTTTAATAGTATATTGACAGTATTGTTTTCTTTCAGAAATCCACTTCATTTTCTTTACCCTATTATTAAAATGGTAATTGAAAAAAACAAACTACATTGTCACCAGAAGAGCAATACAAAATGTACAAGTGATATATTAAAATCATCTTTCCAGCTTGAATTTCAATGATGCATTGGGGCAACGATTTTGTGAGAAACATCTTCACCCTTAAATAAAGATTTTCTTAATTCCTTACCTGTGTGCTAATTAGATATCACCTTGTTTTCACATTAAACAGACTTCCACATGAGAAAGCAGCAAGGATGCAGTGGCGTTAATGTTTCCTGGTGTCAACCTGTATTATTTCAGTAGACATTGAAATGAGGATGCATCTTGCTGCCTTTCCAATGAAGCAAGTTTAATTTAGTAATAGGTGAAAAACCATCCCTACAAAGGTGTTAATCAGAGACTTGGCTTTGTGGACACTTTTCAGAGAACAAATTTGTTAGCATAAAAATAAAGCCAGAAAATGAAGAGCTGTTTAATCACTCAAATGGATTTTTTTGCCAGCATATTTCTTTTTCTCTGCAACCCACTGCTAAATTGTGCTTCCTAGCTGTTTTTATAAAATCACTGAATCAAATCTAACTCTGATTACATCAGAGAAGGCCAGGTACCCTACACCATAACAGGGGGTTTGAAATTTTGACTTGTCTACTTAAAGATCACCAAAATCTGATAACAAGGTTAATTACAGACCTGGGTGGGATTGAACCACCAACCTTTTGGTTAACAGCCGTACACACTAACTGATTGCGCCACAGAGACACATTGTGAAAGTATATACTGACAAGGGCTAATAAGCATTCATCTAAAACGTTTCCTAGAAAAACTTTAAAAAGTCAATAATCTGGAGAGTTTTTGTAAGATGTTTCTTCCATCAACCAACGAAGAAACACATTGGTACTTTCCCATGATGAGTGAGTGCTTCAGGATCTCTTGCACTTACATGTGCAGCAGAGTACAGCAATGGAAGCATGCTGGGCCCATAACCCAGAGGTAGGCAGATTGAAACTATCCTCTGCTATATGCATTTTTTTGTTTGTTAATTAAAGTAATCCAAAACTGGGATTGATATTTTGGCTCTTTTATTTTTACTTAAAGTACAATAACTTTTACCATTTTAATTTGTTTTAATAGTATATTGACAGTATTGTTTTCTTTCAAAAATCCACTTAATTTTCTTTACCCTATTATTTAAATGGTAATTGACAAAAACAAACTACATTGTCACCAGAAGAGCAATTCAAAATGTACAAGTGATATATTAAAATCATCTTTCCAGCTTGAATTTCAATGATGCATTGGGGCAACGATTTTGTGAGAAACATCTTCACCCTTAAATAAAGATTTTCTTAATTCCTTACCTGTGTGCTAATTAGATATCACCTTGTTTTCATATTAAACAGACTTCCACATGAGAAAGCAGCAAGGATGCAGTGGCGTTAATGTTTCCTGGTGTCAACCTGTATTATTGCAGTAGACATTGAAATGAGGATGCATCTTGCTGCCTTTCCAATGAAGCAAGTTTAATTTAGTAATAGGTGAAAAACCATCCCTACAAAGGTGTTAATCAGAGACTTGGCTTTGTGGACACTTTTCAGAGAACAAATTTGTTAGCATAAAAATAAAGCCAGAAAATGAAGAGCTGTTTAATCACACAATTTGATTTTTTTGCCAGCATATTTCTTTTTCTCTGCAACCCACTGCTAAATTGTGCTTCCTAGATGTTTTTATAAAATCACTGAATCAAATCTAACTCTGATTACATCAGAGAAGGCCAGGTACCCTACACCATAACAGGGGGTATGAAATTTGACTTGTCTACTTAAAGATCACCAAAATCTGATAACAAGGTCAATTATGTCCCTTGGTGGGATTGAACCACCAACCTTTTGGTTAATAGCCATACATACTAACTGATTGCGCCACAGAGATACTTTGCAAAAGTTCATACTGACAAAGGCTAATAAGCATTCATCTAAAACGTTTCCTAGAAAAACTTTAAAAAGTCAATAATCTGGAGAGTTTTTGTAAGATGTTTCTTCCATCAACCAACGAAGAAACACATTGGTACTTTCCCATGATGAGTGAGTGCTTCAGGATCTCTTGCACTTACATGTGCAGCAGAGTACTGCAATGGAAGCATGCTGGGCCCATAAGCCAGAGGTAGGCAGATTGAAACTATCCTCTGCTATATGCATTTTTTTTTGTTAATTAAAGTAATCCAAAACTGGGATTGATATTTTGGCTCTTTTATTTTTACTTAAAGTACAATAACTTTTACCATTTATTTTGTTTTAATAGTATATTGACAGTATTGTTTTCTTTCAAAAATCCACTTCATTTTCTTTACCCTATTATTAAAATGGTAATTGACAAAAACAAACTACATTGTCACCACAATACAAAATGTACAAGTGATATATTAAAATCATCTTTCCAGCTTGAATTTCAATGATGCATTGGGGCAACGATTTTGTGAGAAACATCTTCACCCTTAAATAAAGATTTTCTTAATTCCTTACCTGTGTGCTAATTAGATATCACCTTGTTTTCACATTAAACAGACTTCCACATGAGAAAGCAGCAAGGATGCAGTGGCGTTAATGTTTCCTGGTGTCAACCTGTATTATTTCAGTAGACATTGAAATGAGGATGCATCTTGCTGCCTTTCCAATGAAGCAAGTTTAATTTAGTAATAGGTGAAAAACCATCCCTACAAAGGTGTTAATCAGAGACTTGGCTTTGTGGACACTTTTCAGAGAACAAATTTGTTAGCATAAAAATAAAGCCAGAAAATGAAGAGCTGTTTAATCACTCAAATGGATTTTTTTGCCAGCATATTTCTTTTTCTCTGCAACCCACTGCTAAATTGTGCTTCCTATCTGTTTTTATAAAATCACTGAATCAAATCTAACTCTGATTACATCAGAGAAGGCCAGGTACCCTACACCATAACAGGGGGTTTGAAATTTTGACTTGTCTACTTAAAGATCACCAAAATCTGATAACAAGGTCAATTACATACCTGGGTGGGATTGAACCACCAACCTTTTGGTTAATAGCCGTACACACTAACTGATTGCGCCACAGAGACACATTGCGAAAGTATATACTGACAAGGGCTAATAAGCATTCATCTAAAACGTTTCCTAGAAAAACTTTAAAAAGTCAATAATCTGGAGAGTTTTTGTAAGATGTTTCTTCCATCAACCAACGAGCAGAGGATAGTTTCAATCTGCCTACCTCTGGGTTATGAGCCCAGCATGCTTCCATTGCTGTACTCTGCTGCACATGTAAGTGCAAGAGATCCTGAAGCACTCACTCATCGTGAGTGCTTCAGGATCTCTTGCACTTACATGTGCAGCAGAGTACAGCAATGGAAGCATGCTGGGCTCATAACCCAGAGGTAGGCAGATTGAAACTATCCTCTGCTGTATGCTTTTTTTTTTTGTTAATTAAAGTGATCCAAAACTGGGATTGATATTTTGGCTCTTTTATTTTTACTTAAAGTACAATAACTTTTACCATTTTAATTTGTTTTAATAGTATATTGACAGTATTGTTTTCTTTCAAAAATCCACTTCATTTTCTTTACCCTATTATTAAAATGGTAATTGACAAAAACAAACTACATTGTCACCAGAAGAGCAATACAAAATGTACAAGTGATATATTAAAATTATCTTTCCAGCTTGAATTTCAATGATGCATTGCGGCAACGATTTTGTGAGAAACATCTTCACCCTTAAATAAAGATTTTCTTAATTCCTTACCTGTGTGCTAATTAGATATCACCTTGTTTTCACATTAAACAGACTTCCACATGAGAAAGCAGCAAGGATGCAGTGGCGTTAATGTTTCCTGGTGTCAACCTGTATTATTTCAGTAGACATTGAAATGAGGATGCATCTTGCTGCCTTTCCAATGAAGCAAGTTTAATTTAGTAATAGGTGAAAAACCATCCCTACAAAGGTGTTAATCAGAGACTTGGCTTTGTGGACACTTTTCAGAGAACAAATTTGTTAGCATAAAAATAAAGCCAGAAAATGAAGAGCTGTTTAATCACTCAAATGGATTTTTTTGCCAGCATATTTCTTTTTCTCTGCAACCCACTGCTAAATTGTGCTTCCTAGCTGTTTTTATAAAATCACTGAATCAAATCTAACTCTGATTACATCAGAGAAGGCCAGGTACCCTACACCATAACAGGGGGTTTGAAATTTTGACTTGTCTACTTAAAGATCACCAAAATCTGATAACAAGGTCAATTACGTACCTGGGTGGGATTGAACCACCAACCTTTTGGTTAATAGCCGTACACACTAACTGATTGCGCCACAGAGACACATTGTGAAAGTATATACTGACAAGGGCTAATAAGCATTCATCTAAAACGTTTCCTAGAAAAACTTTAAAAAGTCAATAATCTGGAGAGTTTTTGTAAGATGTTTCTTCCATCAACCAACGAAGAAACACATTGGTACTTTCCCATGATGAGTGAGTGCTTCAGGATCTCTTGCACTTACATGTGCAGCAGAGTACAGCAATGGAAGCATGCTGGGCCCATAACCCAGAGGTAGGCAGATTGAAACTATTCTCTGCTATATGCATTTTTTTTTTTTGTTAATTAAAGTAATCCAAAACTGGGATTGATATTTTGGCTCTTTAATTTTTACTTAAAGTACAATAACTTTTACCATTTTAATTTGTTTTAATAGTATATTGACAGTATTGTTTTCTTTCAAAAATCCACTTAATTTTCTTTACCCTATTATTTAAATGGTAATTGACAAAAACAAACTACATTGTCACCAGAAGAGCAATTCAAAATGTACAAGTGATATATTAAAATCATCTTTCCAGCTTGAATTTCAATGATGCATTGGGGCAACGATTTTGTGAGAAACATCTTCACCCTTAAATAAAGATTTTCTTAATTCCTTACCTGTGTGCTAATTAGATATCACCTTGTTTTCATATTAAACAGACTTCCACATGAGAAAGCAGCAAGGATGCAGTGGCGTTAATGTTTCCTGGTGTCAACCTGTATTATTGCAGTAGACATTGAAATGAGGATGCATCTTGCTGCCTTTCCAATGAAGCAAGTTTAATTTAGTAATAGGTGAAAAACCATCCCTACAAAGGTGTTAATCAGAGACTTGGCTTTGTGGACACTTTTCAGAGAACAAATTTGTTAGCATAAAAATAAAGCCAGAAAATGAAGAGCTGTTTAATCACACAATTTGATTTTTTTGCCAGCATATTTCTTTTTCTCTGCAACCCACTGCTAAATTGTGCTTCCTAGATGTTTTTATAAAATCACTGAATCAAATCTAACTCTGATTACATCAGAGAAGGCCAGGTACCCTACACCATAACAGGGGGTATGAAATTTGACTTGTCTACTTAAAGATCACCAAAATCTGATAACAAGGTCAATTACGTCCCTGGGTGGGATTGAACCACCAACCTTTTGGTTAATAGCCATACATACTAACTGATTGCGCCACAGAGATACTTTGCAAAAGTTCATACTGACAAAGGCTAATAAGCATTCATCTAAAACGTTTCCTAGAAAAACTTTAAAAAGTCAATAATCTGGAGAGTTTTTGTAAGATGTTTCTTCCATCAACCAACGAAGAAACACATTGGTACTTTCCCATGATGAGTGAGTGCTTCAGGGTCTCTTGCACTTACATGTGCAGCAGAGTACTGCAATGGAAGCATGCTGGGCCCATAAGCCAGAGGTAGGCAGATTGAAACTATCCTCTGCTATATGCATTTTTTTTTGTTAATTAAAGTAATCCAAAACTGGGATTGATATTTTGGCTCTTTTATTTTTACTTAAAGTACAATAACTTTTACCATTTATTTTGTTTTAATAGTATATTGACAGTATTGTTTTCTTTCAAAAATCCACTTCATTTTCTTTACCCTATTATTAAAATGGTAATTGACAAAAACAAACTACATTGTCACCACAATACAAAATGTACAAGTGATATATTAAAATCATCTTTCCAGCTTGAATTTCAATGATGCATTGGGGCAACGATTTTGTGAGAAACATCTTCACCCTTAAATAAAGATTTTCTTAATTCCTTACCTGTGTGCTAATTAGATATCACCTTGTTTTCACATTAAACAGACTTCCACATGAGAAAGCAGCAAGGATGCAGTGGCGTTAATGTTTCCTGGTGTCAACCTGTATTATTTCAGTAGACATTGAAATGAAGATGCATCTTGCTGCCTTTCCAATGAAGCAAGTTTAATTTAGTAATAGGTGAAAAACCATCCCTACAAAGGTGTTAATCAGAGACTTGGCTTTGTGGACACTTTTCAGAGAACAAATTTGTTAGCATAAAAATAAAGCCAGAAAATGAAGAGCTGTTTAATCACTCAAATGGATTTTTTTGCCAGCATATTTCTTTTTCTCTGCAACCCACTGCTAAATTGTGCTTCCTAGCTGTTTTTATAAAATCACTGAATCAAATCTAACTCTGATTACATCAGAGAAGGCCAGGTACCCTACACCATAACAGGGGGTTTGAAATTTTGACTTGTCTACTTAAAGATCACCAAAATCTGATAACAAGGTCAATTACGTACCTGGGTGGGATTGAACCACCAACCTTTTGGTTAATAGCCGTACACACTAACTGATTGCGCCACAGAGACACATTACGAAAGTATATACTGACAAGGGCTAATAAGCATTCATCTAAAACGTTTCCTAGAAAAACTTTAAAAAGTCAATAATCTGGAGAGTTTTTGTAAGATGTTTCTTCCATCAACCAACGAGCATAGGATAGTTTCAATCTGCCTACCTCTGGGTTATGAGCCCAGCATGCTTCCATTGCTGTACTCTGCTGCACATGTAAGTGCAAGAGATCCTGAAGCACTCACTCATCGTGAGTGCTTCAGGATCTCTTGCACTTACATGTGCAGCAGAGTACAGCAATGGAAGCATGCTGGGCTCATAACCCAGAGGTAGGCAGATTGAAACTATCCTCTGCTGTATGCTTTTTTTTTTTGTTAATTAAAGTGATCCAAAACTGGGATTGATATTTTGGCTCTTTTATTTTTACTTAAAGTACAATAACTTTTACCATTTTAATTTGTTTTAATAGTATATTGACAGTATTGTTTTCTTTCAAAAATCCACTTCATTTTCTTTACCCTATTATTAAAATGGTAATTGACAAAAACAAACTACATTGTCACCAGAAGAGCAATACAAAATGTACAAGTGATATATTAAAATTATCTTTCCAGCTTGAATTTCAATGATGCATTGCGGCAACGATTTTGTGAGAAACATCTTCACCCTTAAATAAAGATTTTCTTAATTCCTTACCTGTGTGCTAATTAGATATCACCTTGTTTTCACATTAAACAGACTTCCTCATGAGAAAGCAGCAAGGATGCAGTGGCGTTAATGTTTCCTGGTGTCAACCTGTATTATTTCAGTAGACATTGAAATGAGGATGCATCTTGCTGCCTTTCCAATGAAGCAAGTTTAATTTAGTAATAGGTGAAAAACCATCCCTACAAAGGTGTTAATCAGAGACTTGGCTTTGTGGACACTTTTCAGAGAACAAATTTGTTAGCATAAAAATAAAGCCAGAAAATGAATAGCTGTTTAATCACTCAAATGGATTTTTTTGCCAGCATATTTCTTTTTCTCTGCAACCCACTGCTAAATTGTGCTTCCTAGCTGTTTTTATAAAATCACTGAATCAAATCTAACTCTGATTACATCAGAGAAGGCCAGGTACCCTACACCATAACAGGGGGTTTGAAATTTTGACTTGTCTACTTAAAGATCACCAAAATCTGATAACAAGGTCAATTACGTACCTGGGTGGGATTGAACCACCAACCTTTTGGTTAATAGCCGTACACACTAACTGATTGCGCCACAGAGACACATTGTGAAAGTATATACTGACAAGGGCTAATAAGCATTCATCTAAAACGTTTCCTAGAAAAACTTTAAAAAGTCAATAATCTGGAGAGTTTTTGTAAGATGTTTCTTCCATCAACCAACGAAGAAACACATTGGTACTTTCCCATGATGAGTGAGTGCTTCAGGATCTCTTGCACTTACATGTGCAGCAGAGTACAGCAATGGAAGAATGCTGGGCCCATAACCCAGAGGTAGGCAGATTGAAACTATCCTCTGCTATATGCATTTTTTTTTGTTAATTAAAGTAATCCAAAACTGGGATTGATATTTTGTCTCTTTTATTTTTCTTAAAGTACAATAACTTTTACCATTTATTTTGTTTTAATAGTATATTGACAGTATTGTTTTCTTTCAAAAATCCACTTCATTTTCTTTACCCTATTATTAAAATGGTAATTGACAAAAACAAACTACATTGTCACCAGAAGAGCAATAC
The DNA here is from genome assembly GCF_028390025.1 of Pseudophryne corroboree. Lineage (NCBI taxonomy): Eukaryota > Metazoa > Chordata > Amphibia > Anura > Myobatrachidae > Pseudophryne > Pseudophryne corroboree. The sequence goes on along the minus strand of NW_026968254.1, from coordinate 223,104 downwards.
AAAATGTACAAGTGATATATTAAAATCATCTTTCCAGCTTGAATTTCAATGATGCATTGGGGCAACGATTTTGTGAGAAACATCTTCACCCTTAAATAAAGATTTTCGTAATTTCTTACCTGTGTGCTAATTAGATATCACCTTGTTTTCACATTAAACAGACTTCCACATGAGAAAGCAGCAAGGATGCAGTGGCGTTAATGTTTCCTGGTGTCAACCTGTATTATTTCAGTAGACATTGAAATGAGGATGCATCTTGCTGCCTTTCCAATGAAGCAAGTTTAATTTAGTAATAGGTGAAAAACCATCCCTACAAAGGTGTTAATCAGAGACTTGGCTTTGTGGACACTTTTCAGAGAACAAATTTGTTAGCATAAAAATAAAGCCAGAAAATGAAGAGCTGTTTAATCACGCAATTTGATTTTTTTTGCCAGCATATTTCTTTTTCTCTGCAACCCACTGCTAAATTGTGCTTCCTAGATGTTTTTATAAAATCACTGAATCAAATCTAACTCTGATTACATCAGAGAAGGCCAGGTACCCTACACCATAACAGGGGGTATGAAATTTGACTTGTCTACTTAAAGATCACCAAAATCTGATAACAAGGTCAATTAGGTCACTGGGTGGGATTGAACCACCAATGTTTTGGTTAATAGCCGTACATACTAACTGATTGCGCCACAGAGACACTTTGCAAAAGTTCATACTGACAAAGGCTAATAAGCATTCATCTAAAACGTTTCCTAGAAAAACTTTAAAAAGTCAATAATCTGGAGAGTTTTTGTAAGATGTTTCTTCCATCAACCAACGAAGAAACACATTGGTACTTTCCCATGATGAGTGAGTGCTTCAGGATCTCTTACATGTGCAGCAGAGTACTGCAATGGAAGCATGCTGGGCCCATAACCCAGAGGTAGGCAGATTGAAACTATCCTCTGCTATATGCATTTTTTTTGTTAATTAAAGTAATCCAAAACTGGGATTGATATTTTGGCTCTTTTATTTTTACTTAAAGTACAATAACTTTTACAATTTTAATTTGTTTTAATAGTATATTGACAGTATTGTTTTCTTTCAGAAATCCACTTCATTTTCTTTACCCTATTATTAAAATGGTAATTGACAAAAACAAACTACATTGTCACCAGAAGAGCAATACAAAATGTACAAGTGATATATTAAAATCATCTTTCCAGCTTGAATTTCAATGATGCATTGGGGCAACGATTTTGTGAGAAACATCTTCACCCTTAAATAAAGATTTTCTTAATTCCTTACCTGTGTGCTAATTAGATATCACCTTGTTTTCACATTAAACAGACTTCCACATGAGAAAGCAGCAAGGATGCAGTGGCGTTAATGTTTCCTGGTGTCAACCTGTATTATTTCAGTAGACATTGAAATGAGGATGCATCTTGCTGCCTTTCCAATGAAGCAAGTTTAATTTAGTAATAGGTGAAAAACCATCCCTACAAAGGTGTTAATCAGAGACTTGGCTTTGTGGACCCTTTTCAGAGAACAAATTTGTTAGCATAAAAATAAAGCCAGAAAATGAAGAGCTGTTTAATCACTCAAATGGATTTTTTTGCCAGCATATTTCTTTTTCTCTGCAACCCACTGCTAAATTGTGCTTCCTAGCTGTTTTTATAAAATCACTGAATCAAATCTAACTCTGATTACATCAGAGAAGGCCAGGTACCCTACACCATAACAGGGGGTTTGAAATTTTGACTTGTCTACTTAAAGATCACCAAAATCTGATAACAAGGTCAATTACGTCCCTGGGTGGGATTGAACCACCAACCTTTTGGTTAATAGCCGTAAACACTAACTGATTGCGCCACAGAGACACATTGTGAAAGTATATACTGACAAGGGCTAATAAGCATTCATCTAAAACGTTTCCTAAAAAAACTTTAAAAAGTCAATAATCTGGAGAGTTTTTGTAAGATGTTTCTTCCATCAACCAACGAAGAAACACATTGGTACTTTCCCATGTTGAGTGAGTGCTTCAGGATCTCTTGCACTTACATGTGCAGCAGAGTACAGCAATGGAAGCATGCTGGGCCCATAACCCAGAGGTAGGCAGATTGAAACTATCCTCTGCTATATGCATTTTATTGTTTGTTAATTAAAGTAATCCAAAACTGGGATTGATATTTTGGCTCTTTTATTTTTACTTAAAGTACAATAACTTTTACCATTTTAATTTGTTTTAATAGTATATTGACAGTATTGTTTTCTTTCAAAAATCCACTTAATTTTCTTTACCCTATTTTTTAAATGGTAATTGACAAAAACAAACTACATTGTCACCAGAAGAGCAATTCAAAATGTACAAGTGATATATTAAAATCATCTTTCCAGCTTGAATTACAATGATGCATTGGGGCAACGATTTTGTGAGAAACATCTTCACCCTTAAATAAAGATTTTCTTAATTCCTTACCTGTGTGCTAATTAGATATCACCTTGTTTTCATATTAAACAGACTTCCACATGAGAAAGCAGCAAGGATGCAGTGGCGTTAATGTTTCCTGGTGTCAACCTGTATTATTTCAGTAGACATTGAAATGAGGATGCATCTTACTGCCTTTCCAATGAAGCAAGTTTCATTTAGTAATAGGTGAAAGACCATCCCTACAAAGGTGTTAATCAGAGACTTGGCTTTGTGGACAATTTTCAGAGAACAAATTTGTTAGCATAAAAATAAAGCCAGAAAATGAAGAGCTGTTTAATCACGCAATTTGATTTTTTTTGCCAGCATATTTCTTTTTCTCTGCAACCCACTGCTAAATTGTGCTTCCTAGATGTTTTTATAAAATCACTGAATCAAATCTAACTCTGATTAAATCAGAGAAGGCAAGGTACCCTACACCATAACAGGGGGTATGAAATTTGACTTGCCTACTTAAAGATCACCAAAATCTGATAACAAGGTCAATTAGGTCCCTGGGTGGGATTGAACCACCAACCTTTTGGTTAATAGCCGTACATACTAACTGATTGCGCCACAGAGACACTTTGCAAAAGTTCATACTGACAAAGGCTAATAAGCATTCATCTAAAACGTTTCCTAGAAAAACTTTAAAAAGTCAATAATCTGGAGAGTTTTTGTAAGATGTTTCTTCCATCAACCAACGAAGAAACACATTGGTACTTTCCCATGATGAGTGAGTGCTTCAGGATCTCTTGCACTTACATGTGCAGCAGAGTACTGCAATGGAAGCATGCTGGGCCCATAAGCCAGAGGTAGGCAGATTGAAACTATCCTCTGCTATATGCATTTTTTTTTGTTAATTAAAGTAATCCAAAACTGGGATTGATATTTTGGCTCTTTTATTTTTACTTAAAGTACAATAACTTTTACCATTTTAATTTGTTTTAATAGTATATTGACAGTATTGTTTTCTTTCAGAAATCCACTTCATTTTCTTTACCCTATTATTAAAATGGTAATTGACAAAAACAAACTACATTGTCACCAGAAGAGCAATACAAAATGTACAAGTGATATATTAAAATCATCTTTCCAGCTTGAATTTCAATGATGCATTGGGGCAACGATTTTGTGAGAAACATCTTCACCCTTAAATAAAGATTTTATTAATTCCTTACCTGTGTGCTAATTAGATATCACCTTGTTTTCACATTAAACAGACTTCCACATGAGAAAGCAGCAAGGATGCAGTGGCGTTAATGTTTCCTGGTGTCAACCTGTATTATTTCAGTAGACATTGAAATGAGGATGCATCTTGCTGCCTTTCCAATGAAGCAAGTTTAATTTAGTAACAGGTGAAAAACCATCCCTACAAAGGTGTTAATCAGAGACTTGGCTTTGTGGACACTTTTCAGAGAACAAATTTGTTAGCATAAAAATAAAGCCAGAAAATGAAGAGCTGTTTAAGCTGCTTTCTCATGTGGAAGTCTGTTTAATGTGAAAACAAGGTGATATCTAATTAGCACACAGGTAAGGAATTAAGAAAATCTTTATTTAAGGGTGAAGATGTTTCTCACAAAATCGTTGCCCCAATGCATCATTGAAATTCAAGCTGGAAAGATGATTTTAATATATCACTTGTACATTTTGTATTGCTCTTCTGGTGACAATGTAGTTTGTTTTTGTCAATTACCATTTTAATAATAGGGTAAAGAAAATGAAGTGGATTTCTGAAAGAAAACAATACTGTCAATATACTATTAAAACAAATTAAAAGTGTAAAAGTTATTGTACTTTAAGTAAAAATAAAAGAGCCAAAATATCAATCCCAGTTTTGGATTACTTTAATTAACAAAAAAAAATGAATATAGCAGAGGATAGTTTCAATCTGCCTACCTCTGGCTTATGGGCCCAGCATGCTTCCATTGCAGTACTCTGCTGCACATGTAAGTGCAAGAGATCCTGAAGCACTCACTCATCATGGGAAAGTACCAATGTGTTTCTTCGTTGGTTGATGGAAGAAACATCTTACAAAAACTCTCCAGATTATTGACTTTTTAAAGTTTTTCTAGGAAACGTTTTAGATGAATGCTTATTAGCCTTTGTCAGTATGAACTTTTGCAAAGTGTCTCTGTGGCGCAATCAGTTAGTATGTATGGCTATTAACCAAAAGGTTGGTGGTTCAATCCGACCTAATTGACCTTGTTATCAGATTTTGGTGATCTTTAAGTAGGCAAGTCAAATTTCATACCCCCTGTTATGGTGTAGGGTACCTGGCCTTCTCTGATTTAATCAGAGTTAGATTTGATTCAGTGATTTTATAAAAACATCTAGGAAGCACAATTTAGCAGTGGGTTGCAGAGAAAAAGAAATATGCTGGCAAAAAAATCAAATTGCGTGATTAAACAGCTCTTCATTTTCTGGCTTTATTTTTATGCTAACAAATTTGTTCTCTGAAAAGTGTCCACAAAGCCAAGTCTCTGATTAACACCTTTGTAGGGATGGTTTTTCACCTATTACTAAATTAAACTTGCTTCATTGGAAAGGCAGCAAGATGCATCCTCATTTCAATGTCTACTGAAATAATACAGGTTGACACCAGGAAACATTAACGCCACTGCATCCTTGCTGCTTTCTCATGTGGAAGTCTGTTTAATGTGAAAACAAGGTGATATCTAATTAGCACACAGGTAAGAAATTACGAAAATATTTAAGGATGAAGATGTTTCTCACAAAATCGTTGCCCCAATGCATCATTGAAATTCAAGCTGGAAATATGATTTTAATATATCACTTGTACATTTTGTATTGCTCTTCTGGTGACAATGTAGTTTGTTTTTGTCAATTACCATTTTAATAATAGGGTAAAGAAAATGAAGTGGATTTTTGAAAGAAAACAATACTGTCAATATACTATTAAAACAAATTAAAATGGTAAAAGTTATTGTACTTTAAGTAAAAATAAAAGAGCCAAAATATCAATCCCAGTTTTGGATCACTTTAATTAACAAAAAAAAAAAGCATACAGCAGAGGATAGTTTCAATCTGCCTACCTCTGGGTTATGAGCCCAGCATGCTTCCATTGCTGTACTCTGCTGCACATGTAAGTGCAAGAGATCCTGAAGCACTCACTCATCATGGGAAAGTACCAATGTGTTTCTTCGTTGGTTGATGGAAGAAACATCTTACAAAAACTCTCCAGATTATTGACTTTTTAAAGTTTTTCTAGGAAACGTTTTAGATGAATGCTTATTAGCCCTTGTCAGTATATACTTTCGCAATGTGTCTCTGTGGCGCAATCAGTTAGTGTGTACGGCTATTAACCAAAAGGTTGGTGGTTCAATCCCACCCAGGTACGTAATTGACCTTGTTATCAGATTTTGGTGATCTTTAAGTAGACAAGTCAAAATTTCAAACCCCCTGTTATGGTGTAGGGTACCTGGCCTTCTCTGATGTAATCAGAGTTAGATTTGATTCAGTGATTTTATAAAAACAGCTAGGAAGCACAATTTAGCAGTGGGTTGCAGAGAAAAAGAAATATGCTGGCAAAAAAATCCATTTGAGTGATTAAACAGCTCTTCATTTTCTGGCTTTATTTTTATGCTAACAAATTTGTTCTCTGAAAAGTGTCCACAAAGCCAAGTCTCTGATTAACACCTTTGTAGGGATGGTTTTTCACCTATTACTAAATTAAACTTGCTTCATTGGAAAGGCAGCAAGATGCATCCTCATTTCAATGTCTACTGAAATAATACAGGTTGACACCAGGAAACATTAACGCCACTGCATCCTTGCTGCTTTCTCATGTGGAAGTCTGTTTAATGTGAAAACAAGGTGATATCTAATTAGCACACAGGTAAGGAATTAAGAAAATCTTTATTTAAGGGTGAAGATGTTTCCCACAAAATCGTTGCCCCAATGCATCATTGAAATTCAAGCTGGAAAGATGATTTTAATATATCACTTGTACATTTTGTATTGCTCTTCTGGTGACAATGTAGTTTGTTTTTGTCAATTACCATTTTAATAATAGGGTAAAGAAAATGAAGTGGATTTCTGAAAGAAAACAATACTGTCAATATACTATTAAAACAAATTAAAATGGTAAAAGTTATTGTACTTTAAGTAAAAATAAAAGAGCCAAAATATCAATCCCAGTTTTGGATTACTTTAATTAACAAAAAAAAAATGCAGATAGCAGAGGATAGTTTCAATCTGCCTACCTCTGGCTTATGGGCCCAGCATGCTTCCATTGCAGTACTCTGCTGCACATGTAAGTGCAAGAGATCCTGAAGCACTCACTCATCATGGGAAAGTACCAATGTGTTTCTTCGTTGGTTGATGGAAGAAACATCTTACAAAAACTCTCCAGATTATTGACTTTTTAAAGTTTTTCTAGGAAACGTTTTAGATGAATGCTTATTAGCCTTTGTCAGTATGAACTTTTGCGAAGTGTCTCTGTGGCGCAATCAGTTAGTATGTACGGCTATTAACCAAAAGGTTGGTGGTTCAATCCCACCCAGGGACCTAATTGACCTTGTTATCAGATTTTGGTGATCTTTAAGTAGACAAGTCAAATTTCATACCCCCTGTTATGGTGTAGGGTACCTGGCCTTCTCTGATGTAATCAGAGTTAGATTTGATTCAGTGATTTTATAAAAACATCTAGGAAGCACAATTTAGCAGTGGGTTGCAGAGAAAAAGAAATATGCTGGCAAAAAAATCAAATTGCGTGATTAATCAGCTCTTCATTTTCTGGCTTTATTTTTATGCTAACAAATTTGTTCTCTGAAAAGTGTCCACAAAGCCAAGTCTCTGATTAACACCTTTGTAGGGATGGTTTTTCACCTATTACTAAATTAAACTTGCTTCATTGGAAAGGCAGCAAGATGCATCCTCATTTCAATGTCTACTGAAATAATACAGGTTGACACCAGGAAACATTAACGCCACTGCATCCTTGCTGCTTTCTCATGTGGAAGTCTGTTTAATGTGAAAACAAGGTGATAACTAATAAGCACACAGGTAAGAAATTACGAAAATCTTTATTTAAGGGTGAAGATTTCTCACAAAATCGTTGCCCCAATGCATCATTGAAATTCAAGCTGGAAAGATGATTTTAATATATCACTTGTACATTTTGTATTGCTCTTCTGGTGACAATGTAGTTTGTTTTTGTCAATTACCATTTAAATAATAGGGTAAAGAAAATTAAGTGGATTTTTGAAAGAAAACAATACTGTCAATATACTATTAAAACAAATTAAAATGGTAAAAGTTATTGTACTTTAAGTAAAAATAAAAGAGCCAAAATATCAATCCCAGTTTTGGATTACTTTAATTAACAAACAAAAAAATGCATATAGCAGAGAATAGTTTCAATCTGCCTACCTCTGGGTTATGGGCCCAGCATGCTTCCATTGCTGTACTCTGCTGCACATGTAAGTGCAAGAGATCCTGAAGCACTCACTCATCATGGGAAAGTACCAATGTGTTTCTTCGTTGGTTGATGGAAGAAACATCTTACAAAAACTCTCCAGATGATTGACTTTTTAAAGTTTTTCTAGGAAACGTTTTAGATGAATGCTTATTAGCCCTTGTCAGTATATACTTTCACAATGTGTCTCTGTGGCGCAATCAGTTAGTGTGTACTGCTATTAACCAAAAGGTTGGTGGTTCAATCCCACCCAGGTACGTAATTGACCTTGTTACCAGATTTTGGTGATCTTTAAGTAGACAAGTCAAAATTTCAAACCCCCTGTTATGGTGTAGGGTACCTGGCCTTCTCTGATGTAATCAGAGTTAGATTTGATTCAGTGATTTTATAAAAACAGCTAGGAAGCACAATTTAGCAGTGGGTTGCAGAGAAAAAGAAATATGCTGGCAAAAAAATCCATTTGAGTGATTAGGATGCAGTGGCGTTAATGTTTCCTGGTGTCAACCTGTATTATTTCAGTTGACATTGAAATGAGGATGCATCTTGCTGCCTTTCCAATGAAGCAAGTTTAATTTAGTAATAGGTGAAAAACCGTCCCTACAAAGGTGTTAATCAGAGACTTGGCTTTGTGGACACTTTTCAGAGAACAAATTTGTTAGCATAAAAATAAAGCCAGAAAATGAAGAGCTGTTTAATCACTCAAATGGATTTTTTTGCCAGCATATTTCTTTTTCTCTGCAACCCAATGCTAAATTGTGCTTCCTAGCTGTTTTTATAAAATCACTGAATCAAATCTAACTCTGATTACATCAGAGAAGGCCAGGTACCCTACACCATAACAGGGGGTTTGAAATTTTGACTTGTCTACTTAAAGATCACCAAAATCTGATAACAAGGTCAATTACGTACCTGGGTGGGATTGAACCACCAACCTTTTGGTTAATAGCCGTATACACTAACTAATTGCGCCACAGAGACACATTGCAAAAGTATATACTGACAAGGGCTAATAAGCATTCATCTAAAACGTTTCCTAGAAAAACTTTAAAAAGTCAATAATCTGGAGAGTTTTTGTAAGATGTTTCTTCCATCAACCAACGAAGAAACACATTGGTACTTTCCCATGATGAGTGAGTGCTTCAGGATCTCTTGCACTTACATGTGCAGCAGAGTACAGCAATGGAAGCATGCTGGGCTCATAACCCAGAGGTAGGCAGATTGAAACTATCCTCTGCTGTATGCTTTTTTTTTTTGTTAATTAAAGTGATCCAAAACTGGGATTGATATTTTGGCTCTTTTATTTTTACTTAAAGTACAATAACTTTTACCATTTTAATTTGTTTTAATAGTATATTGACAGTATTGTTTTCTTTCAAAAATCCACTTAATTTTCTTTACCCTATTATTAAAATGGTAATTGACAAAAACTAACTACATTGTCACCAGAAGAGCAATACAAAATGTACAAGTGATATATTAAAATCATCTTTCCAGCTTGAATTTCAATGATGCATTGGGGCAACGATTTTGTGAGAAACATCTTCACCCTTAAATAAAGATTTTCTTAATTCCTTACCTGTGTGCTAATTAGATATCACCTTGTTTTCACATTAAACAGACTTCCACATGAGAAAGCAGCAAGGAAGCAGTGGCGTTAATGTTTCCTGGTGTCAACCTGTATTATTTCAGTAGACATTGAAATGAGGATGCATCTTGCTGCCTTTCCAATGAAGCAAGTTTAATTTAGTAATAGGTGAAAAACCATCCCTACAAAGGTGTTAATCAGAGACTTGGCTTTGTGGACACTTTTCAGAGAACAAATTTGTTAGCATAAAAATAAAGCCAGAAAATGAAGAGCTGTTTAATCACGCAATTTGATTTTTTTGCCAGCATATTTCTTTTTCTCTGCAACCCACTGCTAAATTGTGCTTCCTAGATGTTTTTATAAAATCACTGAATCAAATCTAACTCTGATTACATCAGAGAAGGCCAGGTACCCTACACCATAACAGGGGGTATGAAATTTGACTTGTCTACTTAAAGATCACCAAAATCTGATAACAAGGTCAATTATGTCCCTGGGTGGGATTGAACCACCAACCTTTTGGTTAATAGCCATACATACTAACTGATTGCGCCACAGAGACACTTTGCAAAAGTTCCTACTGACAAAGGCTAATAAGCATTCATCTAAAACGTTTCCTAGAAAAACTTTAAAAAGTCAATAATCTGGAGAGTTTTTGTAAGATGTTTCTTCCATCAACCAACGAAAAAACACATTGGTACTTTCCCATGATGAGTGAGTGCTTCAGGATCTCTTGCACTTACATGTGCAGCAGAGTACTGCAATGGAAGCATGCTGGGCCCATAAGCCAGAGGTAGGCAGATTGAAACTATCCTCTGCTATATGCATTTTTTTTGTTAATTAAAGTAATCCAAAACTGGGATTGATATTTTGGCTCTTTTATTTTTACTTAAAGTACAATAACTTTTACCATTTTCATTTTTTTTAATAGTATATTGACAGTATTGTTTTCTTTCAAAAATCCACTTCATTTTCTTTACCCTATTATTAAAATGGTAATTGACCAAAACAAACTACATTGTCACCAGAAGAGCAATACAAAATGTACAAGTGATATATTAAAATCATCTTTCCAGCTTGAATTTCAATGATGCATTGGGGCAACGATTTTGTGAGAAACATCTTCACCCTTAAATAAAGATTTTCTTAATTCCTTACCTGTGTGCTAATTAGATATCACCTTGTTTTCACATTAAACAGACTTCCACATGAGAAAGCAGCAAGGATGCAGTGGCGTTAATGTTTCCTGGTGTCAACCTGTATTATTTCAGTAGACATTGAAATGAGGATGCATCTTGCTGCCTTTCCAATGAAGCAAGTTTAATTTAGTAATAGGTGAAAAACCATCCCTACAAAGGTGTTAATCAGAGACTTGGCTTTGTGGACACTTTTCAGAGAACAAATTTGTTAGCATAAAAATAAAGCCAGAAAATGAAGAGCTGTTTAATCACTCAAATGGATTTTTTTGCCAGCATTTTTCTTTTTCTCTGCAACCCACTGCTAAATTGTGCTTCCTAGCTGTTTTTATAAAATCACTGAATCAAATCTAACTCTGATTACATCAGAGAAGGCCAGGTACCCTACACTATAACAGGGGGTATGAAATTTGACTTGTCTACTTAAAGATCACCAAAATCTGATAACAAGGTCAATTACGTCCCTGGGTGGGATTGAACCACCAACCTTTTGGTTAATAGCCTTACACACTAACTGATTGCGCCACAGAGACACTTTGCAAAAGTACATACTGACAAATGCTAATAAGCATTCATCTAAAATGTTTCCTAGAAAAACTTTAAAAAGTCAATAATCTGGAGAGTTTTTGTAAGATGTTTCTTCTATCAACCAACGAAGAAACACATTGGTACTTTCCCATGATGAGTGACTGCTTCAGGATCTCTTGCACTTACATGTGCAGCAGAGTACAGCAATGGAAGCATGCTGGGCTCATAACCCAGAGGTAGGCAGATTGAAACTATCCTCTGCTATATGCATTTTTTTTTGTTAATTAAAGTAATCCAAAACTGGGATTGATATTTTGGCTCTTTTATTTTTACTTAAAGTACAATAACTTTTACCATTTATTTTGTTTTAATAGTATATTGACAGTATTGTTTTCTTTCAAAAATCCACTTCATTTTCTTTACCCTATTATTAAAATGGTAATTGACAAAAACAAACTACATTGTCACCAGAAGAGCAATACAAATGTACAAGTGATATATTAAAATCATCTTTCCAGCTTGAATTTCAATGATGCATTGGGGCAACGATTTTGTGAGAAACATCTTCACCCTTAAATAAAGATTTTCGTAATTTCTTACCTGTGTGCTAATTAGATATCACCTTGTTTTCACATTAAACAGACTTCCACATGAGAAAGCAGCAAGGATGCAGTGGCGTTAATGTTTCCTGGTGTCAACCTGTATTATTTCAGTAGACATTGAAATGAGGATGCATCTTGCTGCCTTTCCAATGAAGCAAGTTTAATTTAGTAATAGGTGAAAAACCATCCCTACAAAGGTGTTAATCAGAGACTTGGCTTTGTGGACACTTTTCAGAGAACAAATTTGTTAGCATAAAAATAAAGCCAGAAAATGAAGAGCTGTTTAATCACGCAATTTGATTTTTTTGCCAGCATATTTCTTTTTCTCTGCAACCCACTGCTAAATTGTGCTTCCTAGGTGTTTTTATAAAATCACTGAATCAAATCTAACTCTGATTACATCAGAGAAGGCCAGGTACCCTACACCATAACAGGGGGTATGAAATTTGACTTGTCTACTTAAAGATCACCAAAATCTGATAACAAGGTCAATTAGGTACCTGGGTGGGATTGAACCACCAACCTTTTGGTTAATAGCCATACATACTAACTGATTGCGCCACAGAGACACTTTGCAAAAGTTCCTACTGACAAAGGCTAATAAGCATTCATCTAAAACGTTTCCTAGAAAAACTTTAAAAAGTCAATAATCTGGAGAGTTTTTGTAAGATGTTTCTTCCATCAACCAACAAAGAAACACATTGGTACTTTCCCATGATGAGTGAGTGCTTCAGGATCTCTTGCACTTACATGAGCAGCAGAGTACTGCAATGAAAGCATGCTGGGCCCATAACCCAGAGGTAGGCAGATTGAAACTATCCTCTGCTATATGCATTTTTTTTTGTTAATTAAAGTAATCCAAAACTGGGATTGATATTTTGGCTCTTTTATTTTTACTTAAAGTACAATAACTTTTACCATTTTAATTTGTTTTAATAGTATATTGACAGTATTGTTTTCTTTCAAAAATCCACTTAATTTTCTTTACCCTATTATTAAAATGGTAATTGACAAAAACTAACTACATTGTCACCAGAAGAGCAATACAAAATGTACAAGTGATATATTAAAATCATCTTTCCAGCTTGAATTTCAATGATGCATTGGGGCAACGATTTTGTGAGAAACATCTTCACCCTTAAATAAAGATTTTCTTAATTCCTTACCTGTGTGCTAATTAGATATCACCTTGTTTTCACATTAAACAGACTTCCACATGAGAAAGCAGCAAGGAAGCAGTGGCGTTAATGTTTCCTGGTGTCAACCTGTATTATTTCAGTAGACATTGAAATGAGGATGCATCTTGCTGCCTTTCCAATGAAGCAAGTTTAATTTAGTAATAGGTGAAAAACCATCCCTACAAAGGTGTTAATCAGAGACTTGGCTTTGTGGACACTTTTCAGAGAACAAATTTGTTAGCATAAAAATAAAGCCAGAAAATGAAGAGCTGTTTAATCACGCAATTTGATTTTTTTGCCAGCATATTTCTTTTTCTCTGCAACCCACTGCTAAATTGTGCTTCCTAGATGTTTTTATAAAATCACTGAATCAAATCTAACTCTGATTACATCAGAGAAGGCCAGGTACCCTACACCATAACAGGGGGTATGAAATTTGACTTGTCTACTTAAAGATCACCAAAATCTGATAACAAGGTCAATTATGTCCCTGGGTGGGATTGAACCACCAACCTTTTGGTTAATAGCCATACATACTAACTGATTGCGCCACAGAGACACTTTGCAAACGTTCCTACTGACAAAGGCTAATAAGCATTCATCTAAAACGTTTCCTAGAAAAACTTTAAAAAGTCAATAATCTGGAGAGTTTTTGTAAGATGTTTCTTCCATCAACCAACGAAAAAACACATTGGTACTTTCCCATGATGAGTGAGTGCTTCAGGATCTCTTGCACTTACATGTGCAGCAGAGTACTGCAATGGAAGCATGCTGGGCCCATAAGCCAGAGGTAGGCAGATTGAAACTATCCTCTGCTATATGCATTTTTTTTGTTAATTAAAGTAATCCAAAACTGGGATTGATATTTTGGCTCTTTTATTTTTACTTAAAGTACAATAACTTTTACCATTTTAATTTGTTTTAATAGTATATTGACAGTATTGTTTTCTTTCAAAAATCCACTTCATTTTCTTTACCCTATTATTAAAATGGTAATTGACCAAAACAAACTACATTGTCACCAGAAGAGCAATACAAAATGTACAAGTGATATATTAAAATCATCTTTCCAGCTTGAATTTCAATGATGCATTGGGGCAATGATTTTGTGAGAAACATCTTCACCCTTAAATAAAGATTTTCTTAATTCCTTACCTGTGTGCTAATTAGATATCACCTTGTTTTCACATTAAACAGACTTCCACATGAGAAAGCAGCAAGGATGCAGTGGCGTTAATGTTTCCTGGTGTCAACCTGTATTATTTCAGTAGACATTGAAATGAGGATGCATCTTGCTGCCTTTCCAATGAAGCAAGTTTAATTTAGTAATAGGTGAAAAACTATCCCTACAAAGGTGTTAATCAGAGACTTGGCTTTGTGGACACTTTTCAGAGAACAAATTTGTTAGCATAAAAATAAAGCCAGAAAATGAAGAGCTGTTTAATCACGCAATTTGATTTTTTTGCCAGCATTTTTCTTTTTCTCTGCAACCCACTGCTAAATTGTGCTTCCTAGGTGTTTTTATAAAATCACTGAATCAAATCTAACTCTGATTACATCAGAGAAGGCCAGGTACCCTACACCATAACAGGGGGTATGAAATTTGACTTGTCTACTTAAAGATCACCAAAATCTGATAACAAGGTCAATTAGGTACCTGGGTGGGATTGAACCACCAACCTTTTGGTTAATAGCCATACATACTAACTGATTGCGCCACAGAGACACTTTGCAAAACTTCCTACTGACAAAGGCTAATAAGCATTCATCTAAAACGTTTCCTAGAAAAACTTTAAAAAGTCAATAATCTGGAGAGTTTTTGTAAGATGTTTCTTCCATCAACCAACAAAGAAACACATTGGTACTTTCCCATGATGAGTGAGTGCTTCAGGATCTCTTGCACTTACATGTGCAGCAGAGTACTGCAATGGAAGCATGCTGGGCCCATAACCCAGAGGTAGGCAGATTGAAACTATCCTCTGCTATATGCATTTTTTTTTGTTAATTAAAGTAATCCAAAACTGGGATTGATATTTTGGCTCTTTTATTTTTACTTAAAGTACAATAACTTTTACCATTTTAATTTGTTTTAATAGTATATTGACAGTATTGTTTTCTTTCAAAAATCCACTTAATTTTCTTTACCCTATTATTAAAATGGTAATTGACAAAAACTAACTACATTGTCACCAGAAGAGCAATACAAAATGTACAAGTGATATATTAAAATCATCTTTCCAGCTTGAATTTCAATGATGCATTGGGGCAACGATTTTGTGAGAAACATCACCCTTAAATAAAGATTTTCTTAATTCCTTACCTGTGTGCTAATTAGATATCACCTTGTTTTCACATTAAACAGACTTCCACATGAGAAAGCAGCAAGGAAGCAGTGGCGTTAATGTTTCCTGGTGTCAACCTGTATTATTTCAGTAGACATTGAAATGAGGATGCATCTTGCTGCCTTTCCAATGAAGCAAGTTTAATTTAGTAATAGGTGAAAAACCATCCCTACAAAGGTGTTAATCAGAGACTTGGCTTTGTGGACACTTTTCAGAGAACAAATTTGTTAGCATAAAAATAAAGCCAGAAAATGAAGAGCTGTTTAATCACGCAATTTGATTTTTTTGCCAGCATATTTCTTTTTCTCTGCAACCCACTGCTAAATTGTGCTTCCTAGATGTTTTTATAAAATCACTGAATCAAATCTAACTCTGATTACATCAGAGAAGGCCAGGTACCCTACACCATAACAGGGGGTATGAAATTTGACTTGTCTACTTAAAGATCACCAAAATCTGATAACAAGGTCAATTATGTCCCTGGGTGGGATTGAACCACCAACCTTTTGGTTAATAGCCATACATACTAACTGATTGCGCCACAGAGACACTTTGCAAAAGTTCCTACTGACAAAGGCTAATAAGCATTCATCTAAAACGTTTCCTAGAAAAACTTTAAAAAGTCAATAATCTGGAGAGTTTTTGTAAGATGTTTCTTCCATCAACCAACGAAAAAACACATTGGTACTTTCCCATGATGAGTGAGTGCTTCAGGATCTCTTGCACTTACATGTGCAGCAGAGTACTGCAATGGAAGCATGCTGGGCCCATAAGCCAGAGGTAGGCAGATTGAAACTATCCTCTGCTATATGCATTTTTTTTGTTAATTAAAGTAATCCAAAACTGGGATTGATATTTTGGCTCTTTTATTTTTACTTAAAGTACAATAACTTTTACCATTTTAATTTGTTTTAATAGTATATTGACAGTATTGTTTTCTTTCAAAAATCCACTTCATTTTCTTTACCCTATTATTAAAATGGTAATTGACAAAAACAAACTACATTGTCACCAGAAGAGCAATACAAAATGTACAAGTGATATATTAAAATCATCTTTCCAGCTTGAATTTCAATGATGCATTGGGGCAACGATTTTGTGAGAAACATCTTCACCCTTAAATAAAGATTTTCTTAATTCCTTACCTGTGTGCTAATTAGATATCACCTTGTTTTCACATTAAACAGACTTCCACATGAGAAAGCAGCAAGGATGCAGTGGCGTTAATGTTTCCTGGTGTCAACCTGTATTATTTCAGTAGACATTGAAATGAGGATGCATCTTGCTGCCTTTCCAATGAAGCAAGTTTAATTTAGTAATAGGTGAAAAACCATCCCTACAAAGGTGTTAATCAGAGACTTGGCTTTGTGGACACTTTTCAGAGAACAAATTTGTTAGCATAAAAATAAAGCCAGAAAATGAAGAGCTGTTTAATCACTCAAATGGATTTTTTTGCCAGCATATTTCTTTTTCTCTGCAACCCAATGCTAAATTGTGCTTCCTAGCTGTTTTTATAAAATCACTGAATCAAATCTAACTCTGATTACATCAGAGAAGGCCAGGTACCCTACACCATAACAGGGGGTTTGAAATTTTGACTTGTCTACTTAAAGATCACCAAAATCTGATAACAAGGTCAATTACGTACCTGGGTGGGATTGAACCACCAACCTTTTGGTTAATAGCCGTATACACTAACTAATTGCGCCACAGAGACACATTGTGAAAGTATATACTGACAAGGGCTAATAAGCATTCATCTAAAACGTTTCCTAGAAAAACTTTAAAAAGTCAATAATCTGGAGAGTTTTTGTAAGATGTTTCTTCCATCAACCAACGAAGAAACACATTGGTACTTTCCCATGATGAGTGAGTGCTTCAGGATCTCTTGCACTTACATGTGCAGCAGAGTACAGCAATGGAAGCATGCTGGGCTCATAACCCAGAGGTCGGCAGATTGAAACTATCCTCTGCTGTATGCTTTTTTTTTTTGTTAATTAAAGTGATCCAAAACTGGGATTGATATTTTGGCTCTTTTATTTTTACTTAAAGTACAATAACTTTTACCATTTTAATTTGTTTTAATAGTATATTGACAGTATTGTTTTCTTTCAAAAATCCACTTAATTTTCTTTACCCTATTATTAAAATGGTAATTGACAAAAACTAACTACATTGTCACCAGAAGAGCAATACAAAATGTACAAGTGATATATTAAAATCATCTTTCCAGCTTGAATTTCAATGATGCATTGGGGCAACGATTTTGTGAGAAACATCTTCACCCTTAAATAAAGATTTTCTTAATTCCTTACCTGTGTGCTAATTAGATATCACCTTGTTTTCACATTAAACAGACTTCCACATGAGAAAGCAGCAAGGAAGCAGTGGCGTTAATGTTTCCTGGTGTCAACCTGTATTATTTCAGTAGACATTGAAATGAGGATGCATCTTGCTGCCTTTCCAATGAAGCAAGTTTAATTTAGTAATAGGTGAAAAACCATCCCTACAAAGGTGTTAATCAGAGACTTGGCTTTGTGGACACTTTTCAGAGAACAAATTTGTTAGCATAAAAATAAAGCCAGAAAATGAAGAGCTGTTTAATCACTCAAATGGATTTTTTTGCCAGCATATTTCTTTTTCTCTGCAACCCACTGCTAAATTGTGCTTCCTAGCTGTTTTTATAAAATCAGTGATTCAAATCTAACTCTGATTACATCAGAGAAGGCCAGGTACCCTACACCATAACAGGGGGTTTGAAATTTTGACTTGTCTACTTAAAGATCACCAAAATCTGATAACAAGGTCAATTACGTACCTGGGTGGGATTGAACCACCAACCTTTTGGTTAATAGCCGTACACACTAACTGATTGCGCCACAGAGACACATTGTGAAAGTATATACTGACAAGACTAATAAGCATTCATCTAAAACGTTTCCTAGAAAAACTTTAAAAAGTCAATAATCTGGAGAGTTTTTGTAAGATGTTTCTTCCATCAACCAACGAAGAAACACATTGGTACTTTCCCATGATGAGTGAGTGCTTCAGGATCTCTTGCACTTACATGTGCAGCAGAGTACAGCAATGGAAGCATGCTGGGCTCATAACCCAGAGGTAGGCAGATTGAAACTATCCTCTGCTGTATGCTTTGTTTTTTTTGTTAATTAAAGTAATCCAAAACTGGGATTGATATTTTGGCTCTTTTATTTTTACTTAAAGTACAATAACTTTTACCATTTTAATTTGTTTTAATAGTATATTGACAGTATTGTTTTCTTTCAAAAATCCACTTAATTTTCTTTACCCTATTATTAAAATGGTAATTGACAAAAACTAACTACATTGTCACCAGAAGAGCAATACAAAATGTACAAGTGATATATTAAAATCATCTTTCCAGCTTGAATTTCAATGATGCATTGGGGCAACGATTTTGTGAGAAACATCTTCACCCTTAAATAAAGATTTTCTTAATTCCTTACCTGTGTGCTAATTAGATATCACCTTGTTTTCACATTAAACAGACTTCCACATGAGAAAGCAGCAAGGATGCAGTGGCGTTAATGTTTCCTGGTGTCAACCTGTATTATTTCAGTAGACATTGAAATGAGCATGCATCTTGCTGCCTTTCCAATGAAGCAAGTTTAATTTAGTAATAGGTGAAAAACCATCCCTACAAAGGTGTTAATCAGAGACTTGGCTTTGTGGACACTTTTCAGAGAACAAATTTGTTAGCATAAAAATAAAGCCAGAAAATGAAGAGCTGTTTAATCACTCAAATGGATTTTTTTGCCAGCATATTTCTTTTTCTCTGCAACCCACTGCTAAATTGTGCTTCCTAGCTGTTTTTATAAAATCAGTGATTCAAATCTAACTCTGATTACATCAGAGAAGGCCAGGTACCCTACACCATAACAGGGGGTTTGAAATTTTGACTTGTCTACTTAAAGATCACCAAAATCTGATAACAAGGTCAATTACGTACCTGGGTGGGATTGAACCACCAACCTTTTGGTTAATAGCCGTACACACTAACTGATTGCGCCACAGAGACACATTGTGAAAGTATATACTGACAAGGGCTAATAAGCATTCATCTAAAACGTTTCCTAGAAAAACTTTAAAAAGTCAATAATCTGGAGAGTTTTTGTAAGATGTTTCTTCCATCAACCAACGAAGAAACACATTGGTACTTTCCCATGATGAGTGAGTGCTTCAGGATCTCTTGCACTTACATGTGCAGCAGAGTACAGCAATGGAAGCATGCTGGGCTCATAACCCAGAGGTAGGCAGATTGAAACTATCCTCTGCTGTATGCTTTTTTTTTTTTGTTAATTAAAGTAATCCAAAACTGGGATTGATATTTTGGCTCTTTTATTTTTACTTAAAGTACAATAACTTTTACCATTTTAATTTGTTTTAATAGTATATTGACAGTATTGTTTTCTTTCAAAAATCCACTTAATTTTCTTTACCCTATTATTAAAATGGTAATTGACAAAAACAAACTACATTGTCACCAGAAGAGCAATACAAATGTACAAGTGATATATTAAAATCATCTTTCCAGCTTGAATTTCAATGATGCATTGGGGCAACGATTTTGTGAGAAACATCTTCACCCTTAAATAAAGATTTTCGTAATTTCTTACCTGTGTGCTAATTAGATATCACCTTGTTTTCACATTAAACAGACTTCCACATGAGAAAGCAGCAAGGATGCAGTGGCGTTAATGTTTCCTGGTGTCAACCTGTATTATTTCAGTAGACATTGAAATGAGGATGCATCTTGCTGCCTTTCCAATGAAGCAAGTTTAATTTAGTAATAGGTGAAAAACCATCCCTACAAAGGTGTTAATCAGAGACTTGGCTTTGTGGACACTTTTCAGAGAACAAATTTGTTAGCATAAAAATAAAGCCAGAAAATGAAGAGCTGTTTAATCACGCAATTTGATTTTTTTGCCAGCATATTTCTTTTTCTCTGCAACTTACTGCTAAATTGTGCTTCCTAGATGTTTTTATAAAATTACTGAATCAAATCTAACTCTGATTACATCAGAGAAGGCCAGGTACCCTACACCATAACAGGGGGTATGAAATTTGACTTGTCTACTTAAAGATCACCAAAATCTGATAACAAGGTCAATTACGTCCCTGGGTGGGATTGAACCACCAACCTTTTGGTTAATAGCCTTACACACTAACTGATTGCGCCACAGAGACACTTTGCAAAAGTACATACTGACAAATGCTAATAAGCATTCATCTAAAACGTTTCCTAGAAAAACTTTAAAAAGTCAATAATCTGGAGAGTTTTTGTAAGATGTTTCTTCCATCAACCAACGAAGAAACACATTGGTACTTTCCCATGATGAGTGAGTGCTTCAGGATCTCTTGCACTTACATGTGCAGCAGAGTACTGCAATGGAAGCATGCTGGGCCCATAACCCAGAGGTAGGCAGATTGAAACTATCCTCTGCTATATGCATTTTTTTTTGTTAATTAAAGTAATCCAAAACTGGGATTGATATTTTTGCTCTTTTATTTTTACTTAAAGTACAATAACTTTTACCATTTATTTTGTTTTAATAGTATATTGACAGTATTGTTTTCTTTCAAAAATCCACTTCATTTTCTTTACCCTATTATTAAAATGGTAATTGACAAAAACAAACTACATTGTCACCAGAAGAGCAATACAAAATGTACAAGTGATATATTAAAATCATCTTTCCAGCTTGAATTTCAATGATGCATTGGGGCAACGATTTTGTGAGAAACATCTTCACCCTTAAATAAAGATTTTCTTAATTCCTTACCTGTGTGCTAATTAGATATCACCTTGTTTTCACATTAAACAGACTTCCACATGAGAAAGCAGCAAGGATGCAGTGGCGTTAATGTTTCCTGGTGTCAACCTGTATTATTTCAGTAGACATTGAAATGAGGATGCATCTTGCTGCCTTTCCAATGAAGCAAGTTTAATTTAGTAATAGGTGAAAAACCATCCCTACAAAGGTGTTAATCAGAGACTTGGCTTTGTGGACACTTTTCAGAGAACAAATTTGTTAGCATAAAAATAAAGCCAGAAAATGAAGAGCTGTTTAATCACTCAAATGGATTTTTTTGCCAGCATATTTCTTTTTCTCTGCAACCCACTGCTAAATTGTGCTTCCTATCTGTTTTTATAAAATCACTGAATCAAATCTAACTCTGATTACATCAGAGAAGGCCAGGTACCCTACACCATAACAGGGGGTTTGAAATTTTGACTTGTCTACTTAAAGATCACCAAAATCTGATAACAATGTCAATTACGTACCTGAGTGGGATTGAACCACCAACCTTTTGGTTAATAGCCGTACACACTAACTGATTGCGCCACAGAGACACATTGCGAAAGTATATACTGACAAGGGCTAATAAGCATTCATCTAAAACGTTTCCTAGAAAAACTTTAAAAAGTCAATAATCTGGAGAGTTTTTGTAAGATGTTTCTTCCATCAACCAACGAAGAAACACATTGGTACTTTCCCATGATGAGTGAGTGCTTCAGGATCTCTTGCACTTACATGTGCAGCAGAGTACAGCAATGGAAGCATGCTGGGCTCATAACCCAGAGGTAGGCAGATTGAAACTATCCTCTGCTGTATGCTTTTTTTTTTGTTAATTAAAGTAATCCAAAACTGGGATTGATATTTTGGCTCTTTTATTTTTACTTAAAGTACAATAACTTTTACCATTTTAATTTGTTTTAATAGTATATTGACAGTATTGTTTTCTTTCAAAAATCCACTTCATTTTCTTTACCCTATTATTTAAATGGTAATTGACAAAAACAAACTACATTGTCACCAGAAGAGCAATACAAAATGTACAAGTGATATATTAAAATCATCTTTCCAGCTTGAATTTCAATGATGCATTGGGGCAACGATTTTGTGAGAAACATCTTCACCCTTAAATAAAGATTTTCTTAATTCCTTACCTGTGTGCTAATTAGATATCACCCTGTTTTCACATTAAACAGACTTCCACATGAGAAAGCAGCAAGGATGCAGTGGCGTTAATGTTTCCTGGTGTCAACCTGTATTATTTCAGTAGACATTGAAATGAGGATGCATCTTGCTGCCTTTCCAATGAAGCAAGTTTAATTTAGTTATAGGTGAAAAACCATCCCTACAAAGGTGTTAATCAGAGACTTGGCTTTGTGGACACTTTTCAGAGAACAAATTTGTTAGCATAAAAATAAAGCCAGAAAATGAAGAGCTGTTTAATCACTCAAATGGATTTTTTTGCCAGCATATTTCTTTTTCTCTGCAACCCACTGCTAAATTGTGCTTCCTATCTGTTTTTATAAAATCACTGAATCAAATCTAACTACACCAGAGAAGGCCAGGTACCCTACACCATAACAGGGGGTTTGAAATTTTGACTTGTCTACTTAAAGATCACCAAAATCTGATAACAATGTCAATTACGTACCTGGGTGGGATTGAACCACCAACCTTTTGGTTAATAGCCGTACACACTAACTGATTGCGCCACAGAGACACATTGCGAAAGTATATACTGACAAGGGCTAATAAGCATTCATCTAAAACGTTTCCTAGAAAAACTTTAAAAAGTCAATAATCTGGAGAGTTTTTGTAAGATGTTTCTTCCATCAACCAACGAAGAAACACATTGGTACTTTCCCATGATGAGTGAGTGCTTCAGGATCTCTTGCACTTACATGTGCAGCAGAGTACAGCAATGGAAGCATGCTGGGCTCATAACCCAGAGGTAGGCAGATTGAAACTATCCTCTGCTGTATGCTTTTTTTTTTGTTAATTAAAGTAATCCAAAACTGGGATTGATATTTTGGCTCTTTTATTTTTACTTAAAGTACAATAACTTTTACCATTTTAATTTGTTTTAATAGTATATTGACAGTATTGTTTTCTTTCAAAAATCCACTTAATTTTCTTTACCTTATTATTAAAATGGTAATTGACAAAAACTAACTACATTGTCACCAGAAGAGCAATACAAAATGTACAAGTGATATATTAAAATCATCTTTCCAGCTTGAATTTCAATGATGCATTGGGGCAACGATTTTGTGAGAAACATCTTAACCCTTAAATAAAGATTTTCTTAATTCCTTACCTGTGTGCTAATTAGATATCACCTTGTTTTCACATTAAACAGACTTCCACATGAGAAAGCAGCAAGGATGCAGTGGCGTTAATGTTTCCTGGTGTCAACCTGTATTATTTCAGTAGACATTGAAATGAGGATGCATCTTGCTGCCTTTCCAATGAAGCAAGTTTAATTTAGTAATAGGTGAAAAACCATCCCTACAAAGGTGTTAATCAGAGACTTGGCTTTGTGGACACTTTTCAGAGAACAAATTTGTTAGCATAAAAATAAAGCCAGAAAATGAAGAGCTGTTTAATCACGCAATTTGATTTTTTTGCCAGCATATTTTTTTTCTCTGCAACCCACTGCTAAATTGTGCTTCCTAGCTGTTTTTTATAAAATCACTGAATCAAATCTAACTCTGATTACATCAGAGAAGGCCAGGTACCCTACACAATAAGAGGGGGTTTGAAATTTTGACTTGTCTACTTAAATATCACCAAAATCTGATCACAAGGTCAATTACGTTCCTGGGTGGGATTGAACCACCAACCTTTTGGTTAATAACCTTACACACTAACCAATTGCACCACAGAGACACTTTGCAAGAAGTACATACTGACAAAGGCTAATAAGCATTCATCAAGAACGTTTCCTAGAAAAACTTTAAAAAGTCAATAATCTGGAGAGTTTTTGTAAGATGTTTCTTCCATCAACCAATGAAGAAACACATTGGTACTTTCCCATGATGAGTGAGTGCTTCAGGATCTCTTGCACTTACATGTGCAGCAGAGTACTGCAATGGAAGCATGCTGGGCCCATAACCCAGAGATCGGCAGATTGAAACTATCCTTTGCTATATGCATTTTTTTTGTTAATTAAAGTAATCCAAAACTGGGATTGATATTTTTGCTCTTTTATTTTTACTTAAAGTACAATAACTTTTACCATTTTAATTTGTTATAATAGTATATTGACAGTATTGTTTTCTTTCAAAAATCCACTTAATTTTCTTTACCCTATTATTAAAATGGTAATTGACAAAAACAAACTACATTGTCACCAGAAGAGCAATACAAAATGTACAAGTGATATATTAAAATCATCTTTCCAGCTTGAATTTCAATGATGCATTGGGGCAACGATTTTGTGAGAAACATCTTCACCCTTAAATAAAGATTTTCTTAATTCCTTACCTGTGTGCTAATTAGATATCACCTTGTTTTCACACAATGTTGCGACAATGTAACCCTATTTGCAAAATAGTACTAAATAAGTTTGTCGATGTAAGACATTTGCAAAGGCGCAAACAAAACACGCTGGAAAATGCAACTGAATCTGTTTTTGGAGGTTAGAATAGATGCAGGATCAAGTAGCTCAATGGGTAGGGTGTTTGATTAGAATTCAACAGGTTATAGATTTGAATCCTGGGTATGATAGTTTGAGGTGTTATTTAATAAAGTATGTTTATATATTAGTCACACATGGCTTACTTGTACAAATGGCATGTCACCAGTTAGTGCTGACTGCTGATATGCCATTTGCACAAACACGCCATGTGTGACTGTATATGCATTTAAGGAGGGCACCCCGGCAATACCACAAACCATTGAGTGTCAAGTATACTAGATATATCTTCATATCTCATGTGCTTTCTCTGAGACCAATCTTGTTATGCCCCTTCCCCACAAGGCATGCGCCTTTTGTCCATATTGCAAAAATGGGGAGGGGAGGGGGGGGGCATATAATTCTCTGTCACAGGGCACCAAAAAGTCTAGTTATGGCTCTGGTATGCATTATGTAATCTGGCAGACCATATCTCCAACACTGGCTGGTTGGAATAGAAATCCGGTTATCTATATGAGCAAATGACCATCAACGATTTACTCTCAAACACTAGAAAATGGACAAACATGGTCCCCTAAACAAATTGGTTAAATTTTGGGTTTAACCAATTTGTGTAATGACCATTTTTGACCACTTTTCTAGTGTTTGGGAGCAAATGGTTAATTGACATTTGCTACTATACATTACCAGATTTTCATTCCATCCATCCAGACTGGATAGATAGCCTGACAGGTAATTGTGTAGTGTACGCCCAGGATAACTGTCAGTTGTGCTTTCTTTTATGACGGCACATAAATGGGTGGGCAGATCCAGAGCAAGCACTGCCCACTCATGCATAGTTGTCAACTGATGTGAAGTTCCAGGGGGCAATCTCAGTTATAAAGAAAAGTATCTGGAAATTGTCCCTAGTTTAAAAAAAAAATTAAAAAAAAAATTGATCAACTCCATTTATTTAGTATGATATCCCAGCAGTCAGAACAACATACTTTATTAAATAACACATCTCAAACTACCATACCCAGGATTCAAACCTATAACCTGTTGAATTCTAATCAAACACCCTACCTATTGAGCTATTTGATCCTGCATAAAAATCGTGAACATTATATGAAGCTATTGGTACTTTGCAAAAAAAAAGTATCAGCATTACAACGCAGCAGATCCATGCAGTTTGCAGCCACACACTACATGTATCTGCTCAGCCACAATGCTGATTATTTCTTCACAAAGTACAAGGTGAGCTCCAAACAGAATTCTCTAGCTTAGAATTATACCTTTCTATGCCAAACCTAGAAGTCGGGCCCCCCACCCTGGGATCCCCCAGAGGGAGGCCTGCACCGTCATGCGGCAGGCTTGTCCGTTTTGGAAGCAGGCTGATGGGCAGCCCAGGCTTGCTTCAGTCTGGGCTTGGCAGGTCTGGAAGCATGAGCTTGCTTTGGGTATGCCTGACCTTGGGTACGCTTTACCTGAGGGATGAAAGGGCCAAGGGAAAGTACTTTTAGCCTTCTGCGTGGTAGGAGTCATACGAGGTAGGCAAGCTGTTTTAGCAGTAGCCAGATCAGCTACAATCTTATTGAGGTCTTCTCCAAAGAGAGTGTCTCCCTTGAAAGGAAGCACCTCCAGGGTTTTCTTGGAATCCATATCCACCGACCAGGATCTCAACCAGCTGTATAAAGTATTACCTTGGAACTGGCTCTCCACTCCCCATTATCTGGTTATCATGGCTTCCTCCGCCAGTGTCCAGACTCGCTTGCTGAAGCTCGGCCACTTCTTCCTAGCAGCAGGCTCCTGGATCACTGGGCAGCAGAGGTGCTTGGGAGCCGGAAGGGGGCGGAGCAATCAGGCAGGCAGTTGCAGTGCTGCCCAGCTATCTGTGGTGTGAGAAGAAGCAGGGGCACCCCACCGCTGGCAGTGCTGCAGCTAGCGGTGGTGGCAGCGGCGAGGCTGCTGGGCTGGGTCTTGAAAAAGGTGGAAAGAAGGGTGTTATGGCATGGAATGTACAAACTGCGAGACCCTGCTGGTAGCGCCTTTGTCTATTTAGTAGGAAGGGCACGTAACAGCCGGGGGGCAATGGAGGAAGCCCCTTTAGGGCTGGAGCCCCTTCAGGGCTGGAGCCCGGCGGCAACTGACTCCGTTGTCTCTGGCAGTTCTGCCCCTGGACTAGAGGAATGGTCAAGAACATGGCAACATTTAATGCCAAAAAATGCAAAATCATACACGTCTCAAAAATGCAAAGGCTAACTATAATATTAAGGGCATTATAATGGCAAGAGGAAAGCTATCTAAGTATTACTATTTCAGGTGAGCAATGTAACAAAGCAATAGGAAAGGCAAGTCAGATGCTTGTTTGCATAGGTTAAAGAACCAGTAGCAGAAAAAAGTAATACAGGTTGAGTATCCCATATGCAAATATTCAGAAATACGGAATATTCCGAAATACGGACTTTTTTGAGTGAGACTGAGATAGTGAAACCTTTGTTTTTTGATGGCTCAGTGTACACAAACTTTGTTTAATACTCAAAGTTATTAAAAATATTGTATTAAATGAACTTCAGACTGTGTGTATAAGGTGTATATGACACATGAATGAATTCTGTGAATGTACACACACTTTGTTTAATGCACAAAGTTATAAAAAATATTGGCTAAAATGACCTTCAGGCTGTGTGTATAAGGTGTATATGAAACATAAATGCATTCTGTGCTTAGATTTAGGTCCCATCACCATAATATCTCGTTATGGTATGCAATTATTCCAAAATACAGAAAAATCCGATATCCAAAATTCCTCTGGTCCCAAGCATTTTGGATAAGGGATACTCAACCTGTAATGCCACTGTATAGGTCCTTGGTACAGCCACATTTAGAATCCTGTGTTCAGTTCCAGAAGCCATATCTCCAGAAGGCTGTAAATACATTAGGGCAACTAAAATTGTGCATGGCCTACATCACAAAACTTACCTGGAAATACTAAAAGATTATGTGTATAGTTTGGAGAAGGGAAGAGGGAACATACAGTAATAGAAACATTTAAATATATAGGGAGGAATGTAATAGGGTGTGAGAATCAGAAAGTGAGAGATTTTGTGTTTTTTCCTGTTGTTTTTTTTTTTTTTATTGTTTGTTTTTTAAAGTGGCAATCCTTTACATGGCAAAACCAGGTTGATATTTGCCATGTAAAGGATTGCCACCGTGGGCATGTGTAGAAGGGGCACTGCTACTGTTGGCATTATGTGTGTAAGCTGCACTGATATGGTGGTTATGTGTATAAAGGGCACTGCGACTGTGGGTATTATTATTATTATTATTATTATTACATGCGGTGTAATGACAATAAGATAGTGCTACTGTGTGGCGTATTTTGATTTGGGGTGCTATTGTGTGGCCATGCCCCTTCCTTGTGATAACACACCTTCTTTTTTTAAGGAGCGCACTGTCCCTTTATTAAGTATTGGAGAGAGGGCCCAAATTAATAGTTTGCAGGGAGGCGCCAAACACCCTAGCACTGGCCCTTTGGTAGGGGACAGGATTTGCTTCTGCTTGTGCACATATGTTATGATTGCCAGCCAACAGCACTGGTTTTGCCTATAACACTAACTATAAATATTTTGAATTGGTCCTGGACCACCAATCCAAGGCACCAGTGGCGTAAGTTCGTCCCAGTCGCCCGGAGGCATGATAAATGTTGGTGCCCCCCTACATATACACATACACACACATACCATATGTAGCTATCCGGCACTAAGGGTGAACAGTAGCAGCGTGCTCAGGTACCTTTCCCAGTAGTAATATAGATACACATACAAAGTGGATGCACACCAAGTCAGTTATTACAATAAAACAGACACCAGCATACCATTATAGTACACCTACAGTGCTCCCTCACCCGCCAGCAGGTCTCGATGGAGATGCTTTGGCGCAGTGGTGTGCCGATATAATTAGTGTTCACTGTAGGATTTTTTTTACGGCAGGGTGCTGATCACGGGGAGGGATGGGCAAACTTAGGTACATACTATAATGCTTGGTGCTCCCATACCTATGGGCCAAAACATGGACAGTGCGCGCCGAAGGCGCGCTCCAAAAATCTAGCGGCGTTGTTTCATAATAGTGGCAATTCACATTACACCACACGGTAGTGCACCTAATACACATTGCACCAGATAGAACCTCCTACACACTGCGACAGATAGAGCACGTTATACACATTGCGCCAGGCAGAGCACTGAGGCACACTGCACCAGGTAGAGAGCACTGAGGCACACTGCACCAGGTAGAGAGCACTGAGGCACACTGCACCAGGTAGAGAGCACTGAGGCACACTGCACCAGGTAGAGAGCACTGAGGCACACTGCACCAGGTAGAGAGCACTGAGGCACACTGCACCAGGTAGAGAGCACTGAGGCACACTGCACCAGGTAGAGAGCACTGAGGCACACTGCACCAGGTAGAGAGCACTGAGGCACACTGCACCAGGTAGAGAGCACTGAGACACACTGCACCAGGTAGAGAGCACTGAGGCACACTGCACCAGGTAGAGAGCACTGAGGCACACTGCACCAGGTAGAGAGCACTGAGGCACACTGCACCAGGTAGAGAGCACTGAGACTGAAGTTTACAGCTGCAAAATACTTACAAGGTTAATTTAGCCCAGGGGGACTCTCATGTGCTTACCGGGTCCGGCGGCGCACGGCTGGGTCTGGCGGCGTGGCGGGGTACGGCAGGCAGAAAACGGCGGGTTGGTAGGGCGCACAAAAACGGGCAGGGTGGGATTCATCTGTCTAAAAAAAGGTGCAGACACCTAGCGTGAACACTAGATATATATATAAAAAACACACAAACGCCTCATTCACTTAAACACACACACACACACACACACACACGTCTCTTTCACTTACACACACAAGTCTCTCTTACATACACATGCCTCCCACTTACACACACATACATGCCTCTCACTTACATACACATGTCTCTCACTTACACACACACACATCACTCACACACATGCCTTTTACTTGAATGCACAACTTTCATTAAAAACACACACACACCTCACTTAAAAACAAGCACACACAAAACACAGTGCTTCCCCCCAAATACACCTCTCCCCTACCCCCCACACAGTGTCTACCTTTGGCTTTCATCATCAGGCTGACGGAGCAGAGAGCTTCCCTCGGCTGGCTAGAAGAGGAGCTGTGCTCTGGAGCTCCCCCTAGCTGCAGCCAGTGCCATCTCTCCCTACAGGAGGCAGCTTCCGTGTCAGTGACTGCTCCTCCGTCCACAATAGCAGCGCAGTTCTCAGGCTGCGGGAGACAGTGGAGGAGATGCGCCCCCTTGTGGTCAGGAGCCCGGCGGCAGCCGACTCCACTGCCTCCCACAGTTCCGCCCCTGCAAGGCACCCCTGCAAGTGTCCTGAGGCACCCCAGGGTGCAGTTTGAGAACCACTGGTCTAGTGAGTACCCAGGATAATTATTGTAGCTGGTCTGCGGGTAACAGCTCTCAGATCCACTTCTAGAAAAAATGCAGCAATGTAATTTGAGTGACAAACTGCAGAGATGAACCCTTTCTGTGACTGCTGCACAGGGATCACACAAACTCTATTCATAGGGCTGACTTCACTTAGGGGAGATGTTCTCACCCCGCAAAGAAGTGCGAGTATATACCGCACTTACGGTACCATTGGATTTACAGATATTTTCTTGCAATACACTATGGGGGTCATTCTGAGTTGATTGCTCGCTAGCAGTTTTTAGCAGCCATGCAAACGCATTGTCGCTGCCCACTGGAGAGTGTATATTCACTTTGGAGAAGTGCGAACACTTGAGCAGCAGAGCGCCTGCAAAATCGTTTCAAAATAAGACCAGCACTGTAGTTACACTTCGTGTGCGTTGATTCTAACAACCGAGGGACGGCTTTTGATGTCACACACCCATCCAGCGAATGCCCAGCCACGTCTGCATTTCTTCGGCCACGCCTGCATTTTTCCAAGCACTCCCTGAAAACGGTCAGTTGACACCCAGAAACGCCCTCTTTCTGTCAATCTCCTTGTGGCCTGTTCTGTGATTGGAATAATCGCTAGAACTAGTGCAAAACCACAATGGACTTTGTACCCGTACGATGCGCATGCACATTACGGAGCATGCGCATGCACAGATTAGCCATTTTTTTTCAACTGATTGCTACGCAGCGAACAACGGCAGCAAGCGATCAACTCGGAATGACCCCCTATATACATAGAAACATGGATTTTTACTGCAGGAGTTATGGTTAGTTTAGGGGTATCGGTTAGGGTCAACAGAGGTGTAGCTAGGGGTCCAAGCGCCCCTGGCAAAGTAAGGGACTGGCGCCCCCCCATTTGATAAAGCATTGCAGTCCATTGGCGGTTACCATGTTGGAGCCACAGCAACTGACCCCCTCCCCCACACGCTGCCCTACATCATCGGCTGGGATTCACTGTTGGTGTGAAGCCACTGGGAACATTCTGGTAGCATTAGCAGCAGTCTGTGTCATAGATAGGGAAGGTAGAAGGTTAACTAGCTAATAGCAGTCTGTTGGCAGCAGAGGCTGGGCGGGGGGCTGAGAATGAGCCAACGCTGATCAGTGTCCAGTCTGCTCAGACAAAAATATTTTGTGATCAGGGCTGGTTCTAGACCAAAGGAGCCAATGGCAAAAATTTCCTTTGGCACCCCCCCCCCCACACACACACACACACATACACACACACACACACACACACACACACACACACACACCAAAAAAGAACATATCCCAGTTTAACATAACGCTATGTGGTGCAAGGTGTGGAGCTGGTCACTTGTATCAGACCTCTGACATTTGCCTTTTCACCCATATTGCATACTTTTTCTTGCAGGTTGTGTCTTAATTCAAGAAGTGTTCTAAGTACTTCAGTTTAGTATCTTTACTGACCCCTCTTTACCCCACACTACATAACTGACCCCTCTATACCCTACACTACATCACTGACCTTTCTATAACCATCACTGCATTACTGACCCCTCTATACAGTACACTGACCCCTATATACCTGCTAGTACATCCCTGATGCCTATATTCCCTAAACTAAATCCCTGACGCCTCTATTCCCTATGCTACATCCCTGACGCCTCTATACCCTACGCTACATCCCTGATGCCTCTATTCCCTACGCTACATTCCTGATGCCTCTATAACCTACGCTACATTCCTGACGCCTCTATACCCTACGCTACATCCCTGACGCCTCTATACAGTACAATGCATTACTGATCCCTCTAGACCATACATCCTCATTACATCAGAGAGATAGTGAAACACTGGAAAAAATAAGGATAAAGTGGACTACAGAAACTGATGCTCTAAACAAAGGAGAGAGAGAGAAAAGCACAAGGGAAAGTGGGCAATCGGAACACCATAGAGAGAGGAGAGATAGAAATGCCTGAAAAAGTAAAGGGGGTTGGGTATGGCATCCGGCGCTTGGGATTCCAGCAGTCACATGATACCTAATCCTAACCCTCTGGGGGGGTGGCGGATAGGGCTAACCCTCAGGGGGTGGCAGCTAGGACTAACCCCCCCCCCTCCTAGTGCCTTCCCTAACACCCCCTCCCCCGGTCCTAACCCTCCCTCCAATACTCGCCTTCGGGATGTCGGCTGTCTGTGTGCCGGCACCAGTCTCCCAAGTGGTGTCAGGATTCCAACATCGGTCAAATGTCCGCCGGTATACCGTCTGCCGGGATGGTAAATGTATCCTGAGGACAGGTAGTGAGTGTGGAGGGATAGGTGGTTCAGTAAAATGTAACAGCTCAAACTGCGATCATTCACTGATAAATTGATTTATAGCTCTCCCTTTTTAACCATTGCAGTCATAAAAGCAATGTTTTTTAAACTTTTAAATAAAGCTTGTTAGCATCCCCAGCACACTGTATATGCTGGGAGATGTAGTTCTCAATATGAAAACATTTAATTACTGTATGAACTCTAATTCCCCAACTCAAACCTCTCACAAACACACACTCCTAAATCTAGTACACACACACACACACACATATTTCCCCAGTACTGACAACTCTCATCACTTCCACACACTGACAACTCCCTCCTGCTCCTCTCCCCACTGACACTGACAGCTCCCTCACAGTCACACACATCCTCCACCCCCCCACCCCCCCCACACACACACTGATAGCACACATGCACAAATCCCCCCCTCCTCGACACTAACTGTCACGGACTGCTTGGGCAGCAGGGGGCAGGCTCTGACTTGAAGTGCTGAAATTCAACAGCTCTCTCGAACTTGCAAGGCATGGCTGTGCAGCTGTCTCCAGCCATCTCCTTGCCCACTGTGTAATTTGTGGCGTTCTCTGATGTTCCCCGCTCTGCCTCTACAACCGGCACATAATGTACAGCAGTGGTGACTCCTGAGTATGGGCCTGGAGAACTCCGCCTACCGGGGGGTAGGGATTAATAATTTCAAAGGGGCAGAGCTAGGAGTGAAGCAGTGGACAGCAGTTGAGGGGCGTTTCAAACTGTAACAGGGTTGGGACAATTTCAGTATCCTTCCCTCACCGTCTAATTGGTCAGTCCCACGCTGATTGCCATAGCGCCCTTTCGAGACTGCAGAACTCTATCCCTTAGCCACGGTTGGCACAGCTGGATGGTGCCCCTGGCAAGTGCCATCCTGGCCAAGGGGTAGATACGCCCTGAGGGTCAGGGCCAGCAACAGAAATCTCGGGGCCCAGTACACTGATATCTCTGGGGCCCCCTCAACCCCCCCTTAACTTGGCAGAGGGATCTTTAAAAAAAAATGGAGCCTTTGACTCGGACCGTCAGTGAGGCCGGCAGGTGGTTTTCATACTGGGCTATCCAGCTCTTCGGTGGCGGTGGCAGGGACATTCAGAAAAGGGCCAGCACAGCAACATGCATAATAATGGCAATACAGTATGGACCACAGGGACTGGACAAAGTGATGGGGTAAAAGGAGGGGGGAGGGTTTAGTTGGCCTGTTAATTGTTTTCCTGCTTAAATTGAGCAGTTGGTGGATACACTTTAAAAAGCAATATTGGCACTGTGGCCCCATTATTTCTGTTCTTAATACTTGGAGCCCTGAACAAGTGTCCCCTTTGTCCCCCCTGTCACCGGGCCTGTTCAGGCGTTACCTATGGAGAAGCTGCGACATGACATCCTAGGACACGATACTGCACCATGCATCACCATTATATTTCAGTGTGCCTTGTCAATATTTAAATCTTGTTCTGTGTGACGTGAGTTGTAAATGGTTGAAAATCTCTGTGCTACAGTATCGTCACCATGTAGTTATAACAACACCGCAAAACCACCAAAAGACGTGTTTTGGTAGAGGGACTGCTGGAGGGGCCCATTGGGGCCCCCAGTTTGCTACCCCACCCCAGTATACCTGTGCTGTAGCCAGTGGAAGGGGCACTATCTTCCCGGTGATCTCTTCGGGAAGATGGTGCCGCACATAGAAAGCAAAGACTCTGGCTGCACTCTCCTGCCCTCGCTCTAAGCAAGGTGATCGGGCCACAAAAGGACCCCTGCCGGACCCCGGCCTGTGGGCCACAAAAGGATGCATTGGGGGCGGCATGCGGCCCATGGGTTTGACACCCCTGCCCTAGAGTATCAAAATTTGTTTCACGGCACCCCTAGGCCAAAGTTTTTTTTATTGAGAAATTCAGAAAAAAATATAAAATTAAGTAAATTGTGTTTATAGCATGTCATCCTCAGGTTCAGTTATGTTGTGAGGGAATGGTTTTGCCAATTTAATAAAGTATAAATAATTTTAATTGGTCCTGGACCACCAAACTATGCTACCAGTGCAAGAACCCCAGTTTGGAAACTACTGCCATAAAATAAACCTTTTTTGTTTTTTTTAAACTACATGTAATACACCTTAGAGCTCAGTTCCTAAAAGGTTTTAAACCCTTGCATACAGTAAACTACACATATTTAAAAATCCTACACCGGGCACAAGTGCTCACGGGCCAATTTCATGGCAGTCTCGGATAGGAGGGCATTGTGGATTCACCAAGGGAATGCTGATGCTGACTCCAAGAAGAAAGGGAGTCTCTTCCCTATGAAGGTGAAGCCTTGTTTGGCGACGGCCTAGTTAATTTGATCTCGGCAGCTCCCGCAGGTAAGTCATCCTTCTTGCCCTATGTTCCCTCTCAACGGATGAAGACGCATCATTATCTGACGCAGTCATTTCGGCCCAATAGATATGCAAGAAGTTAAGATTCCCCTTTCTTTGCAGGTAGAGGAAGGAAAAGAGGGAAGAGGTCTGTAGCCTCTTCAAGATCGCAGGAGCAGAGATCGTCCTCTGCTTCTGCCAAATCCACTGCATGACGCTGGGGCTCTCTTGCAGGAGCCCGCACCAGTGGGGGGCACGTCTAAAACTCTTCAGTCAGTTCTGGATTCATTCGGACCTGGACTCGTGGGTTTTACAAATAGTGTCCCAAGGGTACAAACTGGGGTTTCAAGACGTTCCCCCTCACCGATTGTTCAAATCAGCCTTAGTCAGCAGGGAGAAGGTTTTTATTCAAGCCTCTTCGTGGTCCCGAAGCCGGACGGCTCAGTCAGACCAATCTTAAATCTGAAATCCCTTAATTTCTACCTAAAGAAATTCAATTTCAAGATGGAATCTCTCAGGGTAGTGATCTCCAGTTCGGGGGATAAAGGAGATTTCATGGTTTTGGTAGACATAAAGGATGCCTACTTATATGTTCCCATTTAGCCACTGCATCAAGCTACCTGAGGTTTGCAATTCAGGATTGTCATTACCAATTTCAGACGTTGCCGTTTGGTCTGTCCACGGCTCCGAGGATTTTCACCAGGGTGATGGCGGAAATGATGGTTCTCCTTCGCAAGCAAGGAGTCACAATTATCCCGTACTTGGATGATCTCCTGATAAAGGCGAGATCCAGGGACCAGTTGGTGCAAAACATCTACTCTCCCTGACAGTTCTTCAACAACATGGTTGGCTCCTAAACTTGCCAAAATCGCAGTTGGTCCCAATGACGCGGTTGTTGTTTTTGGGAGTGATACTGGACACAGAAGAGGTTTTCTTCTAGTGGAAAGGCTCTGGAGATCCAGAGTCTGGTCAAACAAATTCTGAAACCAGCAAGAGTGTTAATCCATCAATGCATTCAGTTGCTGGGGAAGATGGTTGCGGCCTACGAGGCCATTCAGTTTGGCAGGTTCCATGCCAGAGTGTTCCAGTGGGACCTGTTGGACAAGTGGTCCGGATCCCACCTACACATGCACCGGAGGATAATCCTGTCTTCCAAGACCAGAATCTCACTCCATTGGTGGCTGCACAGTTCTCACCACCTAGAGGGGCGATGGTTCGGGATCCAGGACGGGATCCTAGGGACCACGGATGCCACCCTCCGAGGCTGGAGAGCAGTCACACAGGGGGAAAACATCCAAGGAAGATGGTCAAGTCTTCCTTGGATGTTTTCATCTCCACATAAATGTTCTGGAGTTAAGGGCCATTTAATAACTGCAGACACAGTACGCACTGGGACGGGTGCCCAGCATCCTCTACGGACTAAGAGAAAAGGATTTACCGGTAGGTATTAAAATCCTATTTTCTCTAACGTCCTAGAGGATGCTGTGGACTCCGTAAGGACCATGGGGATAGACGGGCTCCGCAGGAAACATGGGCACTTTAAGAAAGACTTTAGTTCTGGGTGTGCACTGGCTCCTCCCTCTATGCCCCTCCTCCAGAACTCAGTTTGATACTGTACCCAGTGGAGACTGGGTGCTTTTCAGGAGCTCTCCTGAGCTTTCTGACAGAAAGTATTTTGTTAGGTTTTTAATTTTCAGGGAGCACTGCTGGCAACAGACTCCCTCATCGAGGGACTGAGGGGAGAGAAGCAGCCCTACTCTCTGAGTTGCAAGGTCCTGCTTCTTAGGCTACTGGACACCATTAGCTCCAGTGGGATTGGTACGCAGGATCTCACCCTCGCCGTCCGTCCCAGAGCCGCGCCGCCGTCCCCCTCGCAGAGCCGGAAGATAGAAGCCGGGTGAGTATGAGAAAAAAAGAAGACTTCAGAGGCGGCAGAAGACTTCATGATCTTCACTGAGGTAACGCATAGCACTGCAGCTGTGCGCCTTTGCTCCCATACACCTCACATACTCCGGTCACTGTAATGGTGCAGGGCGCAGGGGGGGTGCCCTGGGCAGCAATATAAACCTCTTTCGCAAAAATATAACATATATACAGCTGGGCACTTTATATATGTATAAGCCCCCACCAATTTTACAGTTTAAGCGGGACAGAAGCCCGCCTCCGAGGGGGCGGGGCTTCTCCCTCAGCACTCACCAGCGCCATTTTTTCTCCACAGCACCGCTGAGAGGAAGCTCCCCGGACTCTACCCTGCTTATACCACGTTAGACAAGAGGGTTGAAAAGAGGGGTGGGGGGGGCACATAATTCGCAAATTACATACAGCAGCACTACTGGGCAAACATTAAGTTACTGTTTTATTCCTGGGTTATATAGCGCTGGGGGGTGTGCTGGCATACTCTCTCTCTGTCTCTCCAAAGGGCCTTGTGGGGAAACTGTCTTCAGAAAAAGCATTCCCTGTGTGTGTAGTGTGTCGGTACACGTGTGTCGACATGTCTGAGGAAGAAGGCTATATTAGAGAGGAGCGGGAGCAAATGAATGTGGTGTCTCCGCCGACAGCTGATTGGATGGATATGTGGAATGTTTTAAATGCTAGTGTAAACTCATTGCACAAAAGATTAGACAAGGCAGAAGCTTTGGGACAGTCAGGGTTTCAACCCATGCCTGATCCTATGTTGCAGGGACTGTCAGGGTCTCATAAGCGCCCACTATCCCAGATTGTTGACACAGATACCGACACGGATTCTGACTCCAGTGTCGATTACGATGATGCAAAGTTACAGCCAAAATTGGCAAAATCCATTCGATTTATGATTATGGCAATAAAAGATGTTTTGCACATCACAGAGGAACCCCCTGTCGCTGACAAGAGGGTACATATGTACAAGGGAAAGAAGCCTGAGGTAACCTTTCCCCCCTCACACGAGCTGAACGAGTTATGTGAAAAAGCTTGGGAATCTCCAGATAAAAGACTGCAGATTTCAAAAAGGATTCTTATGGCGTATCCTTTCCCATCAACGGATAGGTTACGATGGGAATCCTCCCCTAGGGTGGACAAAGCATTAACACGCTTATCCAAGAAGGTAGCCCTCCCGTCCCAGGATACGGCTGCCCTCAAAGAGTGTGCTGACCACAAACAGGAGATTACCCTGAAGTCCATTTATACACATTCAGGTACCTTACTCAGACCGGCAATTGCGTCGGCCTGGGTGTGTAGTGCTTTAGCGGCATGGACAAATACCTTATCTGAGGGGATGGATAGTCTAGACAAGGATACTATTTTATTGACCCTGGGGCATATAAGAGATGCTGTCCTATATATGTGTGTATGCAAACTACTGGTGGTGCTGCAGGGCCCACACCCTTTTACTTGTCTTGTAGAGCAGCTCTGAAGCTGTTACAGTGCCCAGCTGCTGCAAGAAATCAGCTTGAATGCTTCAGGGGCTTGGGCATGGCCAACATGAGCCCCACACCGAAGGAGGGTGGGGGTGTTTAATGCAAACTTGGGGTTATACAAGCGCCGCAAAAGGCCGCCATGCCCTGCATGCCCCTTTTCTCTTTTCATATACAGATGAGGGTTCCAGCCAACTTTGGCCCACTGCTTGGATGACATCACCGTATGCAAATCCGTCTGCTGCAGACCTTCCCCCAGGAATGCTTGCAATAGTTGTTGCATATGGTTTAATGTCTGAGGGTGCTTCAGTATTAGGCAGCCTTCCGCCCTCCCATGTTCATCTGAAAAGATGTGGTCTCCCTGCAGTTGTTGTCCCCAGACGAGAGTTCCCTTGTGCTTCCTCAGTTAAATCTCCTTAACTTGACGGGGGGGTGCCCGAGCAGCCGCCCTCCCCAGCCCTATCCCAACACATACTTATCTTGCATATGAGATCTCTTGATCATGAAGATAGTTCTCACAGGTTGAGGTTCATTCTGGCCCCGCTCACCGCTGGAGAGCGCTGATGGGGACAGCAGCGGGGCTTCAGCAGAAGGGTGAGTATGTGTGGCCAGAGACCTCCCTTGTCATGTGCAGGCCTGCAGAGTCTGCCACGCAGGATGGGGCATGTGGCACTCTCCCTCCCAGGGGCTCTTCCAGATGTAGCTCCTCAGCAGTATTTTTCCCGGGCTGCGCGGCGCTCTCCCCGACTGGCATCCGCCCTGGAACACTGCCTTCCTCAACGCAACATCAGCAGGGGGCCCTGGCCTCATCACCATCCCAGGTCTTTCTCATGTATGTATCATGTATGTGTGTGTGATATATGTATGAATCATATATGTTTGTGATCTATCTATCTATCTATCTATCTATCTATCTATCTATCTATCTATCTATCTATCTATCGTATGTGTGTGTATATATATGTATCTATCATGTATGTATGTATGTATCTATCTTGTATGTATGTGTTCTATCTATCTATCTATCTATCTATCTATCTATCTATCTATCTATCTATCTATCTATCGTGTGTGTGATATATGTATGTATCTATCTATCATGTATGTGTTATATGTATGTATCACACCTTCCTCTACACATATACATACATACATACATACATACACACACCTATATCTGTACGTACACTGACATACACACACCAACATCTATACATAAACACGCTGACCCCTAAACGTACACCAACGTACCCACACCTGCATCTATACCTACACATGCTGACACGTGGACGTACACCGGCTTACCCACATGTGAATCTATACATACATGTGCTGACACCTGGACATACACTGATGTACCCACACCTAACATCTATACATACACATGCTAACACTAGAGATGAGCGCCTGAAATTTTTCGGGTTTTGTGTTTTGGTTTTGGGTTCGGTTCCGCGGCCGTGTTTTGGGTTCGAACGCGTTTTGGCAAAACCTCACCGAATTATTTTTGTCGGATTCGGGTGTGTTTTGGATTCGGGTGTTTTTTTCAAAAAACCCTAAAAAACAGCTTAAATCATAGAATTTGGGGGTAATTTTGATCCCAAAGTATTATTAACCTCAAAAAACATAATTTACACTCATTTTCAGCCTATTCTGAACACATCACACCTCACAATATTATTTTTAGTCCTAAAATTTGCACCGAGGTCGCTGTGTGAGTAAGATAAGCGACCCTAGTGGCCGACACAAACACCGGGCCCATCTAGGAGTGGCACTGCAGTGTCACGCAGGATGTCCCTTCCAAAAAACCCTCCCCAAACAGCACATGACGCAAAGAAAAAAAGAGGCGCAATGAGGTAGCTGTGTGAGTAAGATTAGCGACCCTAGTGGCCGACACAAACACCGGGCCCATCTAGGAGTGGCACTGCAGTGTCACGCAGGATGGCCCTTCCAAAAAACCCTCCCCAAACAGCACATGACGCAAAGAAAAAAAGAGGCGCAATGAGGTAGCTGACTGTGTGAGAAAGATAAGCGACCCTAGTGGCCGACACAAGCACCGGGCCCATCTAGGAGTGGCACTGCAGTGTCACGCAGGATGGCCCTTCCAAAAAACCCTCCCCAAACAGCACATGACGCAAAGAAAAAAAGAGGCGCAATGAGGTAGCTGACTGTGTGAGTAAGATTAGCGACCCTAGTGGCCGACACAAACACCGGGCACATCTAGGAGTGGCACTGCAGTGTCACGCAGGATGTCCCTTCCAAAAAACCCTCCCCAAACAGCACATGACGCAAAGAAAAAAAGAGGCGCAATGAGGTAGCTGTGTGAGTAAGATTAGCGACCCTAGTGGCCGACACAAACACCGGGCCCATCTAGGAGTGGCACTGCAGTGTCACGCAGGATGTCCCTTCCAAAAAACCCTCCCCAATCAGCACATGATGCAAAGAAAAAGAAAAGAAAAAAGAGGTGCAAGATGGAATTATCCTTGGGCCCTCCCACCCACCCTTATGTTGTATAAACAAAACAGGACATGCACACTTTAACCAACCCATCATTTCAGTGACAGGGTCTGCCACACGACTGTGACTGATATGACGGGTTGGTTTGGACCCCCCCCCAAAAAAGAAGCAATTAATCTCTCCTTGCACAAACTGGCTCTACAGAGGCAAGATGTCCACCTCATCTTCACCCTCCGATATATCACCGTGTACATCCCCCTCCTCACAGATTATCAATTCGTCCCCACTGGAATCCACCATCTCAGCTCCCTGTGTACTTTGTGGAGGCAATTGCTGCTGGTCAATGTCTCCGCGGAGGAATTGATTATAATTCATTTTAATGAACATCATCTTCTCCACATTTTCTGGATGTAACCTCGTACGCCGATTGCTGACAAGGTGAGCGGCGGCACTAAACACTCTTTCGGAGTACACACTTGTGGGAGGGCAACTTAGGTAGAATAAAGCCAGTTTGTGCAAGGGCCTCCAAATTGCCTCTTTTTCCTGCCAGTATAAGTACGGACTGTGTGACGTGCCTACTTGGATGCGGTCACTCATATAATCCTCCACCATTCTATCAATGTTGAGAGAATCATATGCAGTGACAGTAGACGACATGTCCGTAATCGTTGTCAGGTCCTTCAGTCCGGACCAGATGTCAGCATCAGCAGTCGCTCCAGACTGCCCTGCATCACCGCCAGCGGGTGGGCTCGGAATTCTGAGCCTTTTCCTCGCACCCCCAGTTGCGGGAGAATGTGAAGGAGGAGATGTTGACAGGTCGCGTTCCGCTTGACTTGACAATTTTGTCACCAGCAGGTCTTTCAACCCCAGCAGACCTGTGTCTGCCGGAAAGAGAGATCCAAGGTAGGCTTTAAATCTAGGATCGAGCACGGTGGCCAAAATGTAGTGCTCTGATTTCAACAGATTGACCACCCGTGAATCCTTGTTAAGCGAATTAAGGGCTGCATCCACAAGTCCCACATGCCTAGCGGAATCGCTCCGTGTTAGCTCCTTCTTCAATGCCTCCAGCTTCTTCTGCAAAAGCCTGATGAGGGGAATGACCTGACTCAGGCTGGCAGTGTCTGAACTGACTTCACGTGTGGCAAGTTCAAAGGGCATCAGAACCTTGCACAACGTTGAAATCATTCTCCACTGCACTTGAGACAGGTGCATTCCACCTACTATATCGTGCTCAATTGTATAGGCTTGAATGGCCTTTTGCTGCTCCTCCAACCTCTGAAGCATATAGAGGGTTGAATTCCACCTCGTTACCACTTCTTGCTTCAGATGATGGCAGGGCAGGTTCAGTAGTTTTTGGTGGTGCTCCAGTTTTCTGTACGTGGTGCCTGTACGCCGAAAGTGTCCCGCAATTCTTCTGGCCACCGACAGCATCTCTTGCACGCCCCTGTCGTTTTTTAAAAAATTCTGCACCACCAAATTCAAGGTATGTGCAAAACATGGGACGTGCTGGAATTGGCCCAGATTTAATGCACACACAATATTGCTGGCGTTGTCCGATGCCACAAATCCACAGGAGAGTCCAATTGGGGTAAGCCATTCCGCGATGATCTTCCTCAGTTGCCGTAAGAGGTTTTCAGCTGTGTGCGTATTCTGGAAAGCGGTGATACAAAGCGTAGCCTGCCTAGGAAAGAGTTGGCGTTTGCGAGATGCTGCTACTGGTGCCGCCGCTGCTGTTCTTGCGGCGGGAGTCCATACATCTACCCAGTGGGCTGTCACAGTCATATAGTCCTGACCCTGCCCTGCTCCACTTGTCCACATGTCCGTGGTTAAGTGGACATTGGGTACAGCTGCATTTTTTAGGACACTGGTGACTCTTTTTCTGAGGTCTGTGTACATTTTCGGTATCGCCTGCCTAGAGAAATGGAACCTAGATGGTATTTGGTACCGGGGACACAGTACCTCCAACAAGTCTCTAGTTGGCTCTGCAGTAATGATGGATACCGGAACCACGTTTCTCACCACCCAGGATGCCAAGGCCTCAGTTATCCGCTTTGCAGTAGGATGACTGCTGTGATATTTCATCTTCCTCGCAAAGGACTGTTGAACAGTCAATTGCTTACTGGAAGTAGTACAAGTGGGCTTACGACTTCCCCTCTGGGATGACCATCGACTCCCAGCGGCAACAACAGCAGCGCCAGCAGCAGTAGGCGTTACACGCAAGGATGCATCGGAGGAATCCCAGGCAGGAGAGGACTCGTCAGACTTGCCAGTGACATGGCCTGCAGGACTATTGGCATTCCTGGGGAAGGAGGAAATTGACACTGAGGGAGTTGGTGGGGTGGTTTGCGTGAGCTTGGTTACAAGAGGAAGGGATTTACTGGTCAGTGGACTGCTTCCGCTGTCACCCAAAGTTTTTGAACTTGTCACTGACTTATTATGAATGCGCTGCAGGTGACGTATAAGGGAGGATGTTCCGAGGTGGTTAACGTCCTTACCCCTACTTATTACAGCTTGACAAAGGGAACACACGGCTTGACACCTGTTGTCCGCATTTCTGGTGAAATACCTCCACACCGAAGAGCTGATTTTTTTGGTATTTTCACCTGGCATGTCAACGGCCATATTCCTCCCACGGACAACAGGTGTCTCCCCGGGTGCCTGACTTAAACAAACCACCTCACCATCAGAATCCTCCTGGTCAATTTCCTCCCCAGCGCCAGCAACACCCATATCCTCCTCATCCTGGTGTACTTCAACACTGACATCTTCAATCTGACTATCAGGAACTGGACTGCGGGTGCTCCTTCCAGCACTTGCAGGGGGCGTGCAAATGGTGGAAGGCGCATGCTCTTCACGTCCAGTGTTGGGAAGGTCAGGCATCGCAAACGACACAATTGGACTCTCCTTGTGGATTTGGGATTTCAAAGAACGCACAGTTCTTTGCGGTGCTTTTGCCAGCTTGAGTCTTTTCAGTTTTCTAGCGAGAGGCTGAGTGCTTCCATCCTCATGTGAAGCTGAACCACTAGCCATGAACATAGGCCAGGGCCTCAGCCGTTCCTTGCCACTCCGTGTGGTAAATGGCATATTGGCAAGTTTACGCTTCTCCTCCGACAATTTTATTTTAGGTTTTGGAGTCCTTTTTTTTCTGATATTTGGTGTTTTGGATTTGACATGCTCTGTACTATGACATTGGGCATCGGCCTTGGCAGACGACGTTGCTGGCATTTCATCGTCTCGGCCATGACTAGTGGCAGCAGCTTCAGCACGAGGTGGAAGTGGATCTTGATCTTTCCCTAATTTTGGAACCTCAACTTTTTTGTTCTCCATATTTTATAAGCAGAACTAAAAGGCACCTCAGGTAAACAATGGAGATGGATGGATTGGATACTAGTATACAATTATGGACGGACTGCCACGGTTAGGTGGTATAAAAAAACCACGGTTAGGTGGTATATATTATAATAATAATACAATTATGGATGGACGGACTGCCTGCCGACTGCCGACACAGAGGTAGCCACAGCCGTGAACTACCGCACTGTACACTGGTTGATAAAGAGATAGTAGTATACTCGTAACAACTAGTATGACACTATGACGACGGTATAAAGAATGGAAAAAAAACCACGGTTAGGTGGTATATATTATAATAATAATACAATTATGGATGGACGGACTGCCTGCCGACTGCCGACACAGAGGTAGCCACAGCCGTGAACTACCGCACTGTACACTGGTTGATAAAGAGATAGTAGTATACTCGTAACAACTAGTATGACACTATGACGACGGTATAAAGAATGGAAAAAAAACCACGGTTAGGTGGTATATATTATAATAATAATACAATTATGGATGGACGGACTGCCTGCCGACTGCCGACACAGAGGTAGCCACAGCCGTGAACTACCGCACTGTACACTGGTTGATAAAGAGATAGTAGTATACTCGTAACAACTAGTATGACACTATGACGACGGTATAAAGAATGAAAAAAAAACCACGGTTAGGTGGTATATATTATAATAATAATACAATTATGGATGGACGGACTGCCTGCCGACTGCCGACACAGAGGTAGCCACAGCCGTGAACTACCGCACTGTACACT
This sequence comes from Pseudophryne corroboree, assembly GCF_028390025.1. Taxonomy (NCBI): domain Eukaryota; kingdom Metazoa; phylum Chordata; class Amphibia; order Anura; family Myobatrachidae; genus Pseudophryne; species Pseudophryne corroboree. The sequence continues at coordinate 178,221 of NW_026968254.1, read as the reverse complement.
GGTTGATAAAGAGATAGTAGTATACTCGTAACAACTAGTATGACACTATGACGGTATAAAGAATGAAAAAAAAACCACGGTTAGGTGGTATATATTATAATAATAATACAATTATGGATGGACAGACTGCCTGCCGACTGCCGACACAGAGGTAGCCACAGCCGTGAACTACCGCACTGTACACTGGTTGATAAAGAGATAGTAGTATACTCGTAACAACTAGTTAGACACTATGACGACGGTATAAAGAATGGAAAAAAAACCACGGTTAGGTGGTATATATTATAATAATAATACAATTATGGATGGACGGACTGCCTGCCGACTGCCGACACAGAGGTAGCCACAGCCGTGAACTACCGCACTGTACACTGGTTGATAAAGAGATAGTAGTATACTCGTAACAACTAGTATGACACTATGACGACGGTATAAAGAATGAAAAAAAAACCACGGTTAGGTGGTATATATTATAATAATAATACAATTATGGATGGACGGACTGCCTGCCGACTGCCGACACAGAGGTAGCCACAGCCGTGAACTACCGCACTGTACACTGGTTGATAAAGAGATAGTAGTATACTCGTAACAACTAGTATGACACTATGACGGTATAAAGAATGAAAAAAAAACCACGGTTAGGTGGTATATATTATAATAATAATACAATTATGGATGGACGGACTGCCTGCCGACTGCCGACACAGAGGTAGCCACAGCCGTGAACTACCGCACTGTACACTGGTTGATAAAGAGATAGTAGTATACTCGTAACAACTAGTATGACACTATGACGACGGTATAAAGAATGAAAAAAAAACCACGGTTAGGTGGTATATATTATAATAATAATACAATTATGGATGGACGGACTGCCTGCCGACTGCCAACACAGAGGTAGCCACAGCCGTGAACTACCGCACTGTACACTGGTTGATAAAGAGATAGTAGTATACTCGTAACAACTAGTATGACACTATGACGGTATAAAGAATGAAAAAAAAACCACGGTTAGGTGGTATATATTTTAATAATAATACAATTATGGATGGACGGACTGCCTGCCGACTGCCGACACAGAGGTAGCCACAGCCGTGAACTACCGCACTGTACACTGGTTCATAAAGAGATAGTAGTATACTCGTAACAACTAGTATGACACTATGACGACGGTATAAAGAAAGAAAAAAAAATACCACGGTTAGGTTGTATATATTGTAATACAATTATGGATGGACGGACTGCCTGCCGAGTTCCGACTGCCGACACAGAGGTAGCCACAGCCGTGAACTACCGCACTGTACTGTGTCTGCTGCTAATATAGACTGGTTGATAAAGAGATAGTATACAATACATACAACAATATACTACTATACTGGTGGTCAGGCACTGGTCACCACTAGTCACACTGGCAGTGGCACTCCTGCAGCAAAAGTGTGCACTGTTTAATTTTAAATTAATATAATATTATGTACTCCTGGGGGCTCCTGCTATAACAACCTGCAGTGCTCCCCAGTCTCCCCCACAATTATTATAAGCTTTGCCTTTTATACATTGATGTGCAGCACACTGGGCTGAGCTGAGTGCACACAGACTGAGTCACACTGTGTGACTGGCTGCTGCTGTGTATCGTTTTTTTTCAGGCAGAGAACGGATATAGCAGAGAACGGATATATTAAAATAAATAAAAGTTAACTAACAACAACTGCACTGGTCACTGTGGTAAACTCTGTCTGACTCTGCACAATCTCTCTCTCTCTTCTAATCTAATTTCTAATGGAGAGGACGCCAGCCACGTCCTCTCCCTATCAATCTCAATGCACGTGTGAAAATGGCGGCGACGCGCGGCTCCTTATATAGAATCCGAGTCTCGCGAGAATCCGACAGCGTCATGATGACGTTCGGGCGCGCTCGGGTTAACCGAGCAAGGCGGGAGGATCCGAGTCTGCTCGGACCCGTGAAAAAAACATGAAGTTCGTGCGGGTTCGGTTTCAGAGAAACCGAACCCGCTCATCTCTAGCTAACACCTGGACGTATACAGACGTACCCACATTTGCATCCATGCATATATAGATGTAGGTGTGTGTACGTCAGTGTACGTCCAGGTGTCAACGCGTGTATGTATAGATGCAGGTGTGGGTACGTCTGTGTATGTCCAGGTGTCAGAATGTGTATGTATAGATGCAGGTGTGGGAACGTCAGTGTAGGTTCAGGTGTCAGCGCGTGTATGTATAGATGCAGGTGCTTGTATGTCCAGATGTCAGTGCATGTATGTATAGATGCAAGTGTGGGTACGTCGGTGTATGTCCATTTGTCAGCGCGTGTATATATAGATGCAGGTGCTTGTATGTTGGTGTATGTCCAGGTGTCAGCATGTGTATGTATAGATGCAGGTGTGGGAATGTTGGTGTATGTCCAGGTGTCAGGGCGTGTATGTATGGATATTAGGTGTGGGTACATCAGTGTATGTCCAGGTGTTAGCGCATGTATGTATAGATGCAGGATAATAATCACACAGCGTGCCCCCCACCAACCACAAACCTCCCCCACCCCCTGTATGACATAAACACCGCTAATTCCACTTACACACAATAATTTCAGTTTGCGACCAGGAGCCGGCAATGTATGTGCACCCAAATGAAGCCACTGTACATGCCCTGCAGGCTGCTATGTACCGCATAGGTGCAACAAATGTAAATGCCCTATCTTTAAAATGGGGCATATTTTACTAAATTAAAAAAACCTGTAACTTTCTGTAAAACCTTAACCCCAAAAGGCACTACACTAACATCGGGGTGTAGAGTTGGATCTTGATCCAAGGCACCAACAGGCTAAAGCTTTGACTGTTCACAGGATGCCTTGCACCGCCTCCTCTACAACCCTGCCCAGTGGCGTAACTAGACCTTTGTGGGCCCCATAGCAAAATTCTGAATGGGCCCACCAGCACTCAACAAGAATGAGTGGCGTTTGGGGTCAGAAAAGTAGAGGGGAAGGGGTCTGACAGAGTAGGGGGCAGGACACGAATGAATAGAAACTGAGGTGTCCATTATATAAAGAAATACAGTATGTGTGTCTGTGTGTATATCACACACACACACACATATAAGGGAAATTCAAATGCCCTCAATTATTGCGCCCATTACACTCTGGTTTAGGTGCACAAAGCACCTAAACCTGAATAAAGTAATGGGCGCGATCATGAAAAGACACCGTTTGGTTGCCCAAATGGGTCTCTTTGCACACATTTCAGCTTGTTTCCCCTGGGGGTAGCGAGCTGAAATAAACATGTCGCACCCGTTGGCAGCAACATTAGAATAGCTGCTGACGGGCACGATTGAGGGAGGAAAGGGACATTTGAATCCAGCCCATAGATGCAATGTGAATATGTAATTTGTACCTTCCTATCTTAAAATGTATATAGTAGTGTTTACACTAGAGGTCTTTCCGAACCCCCTAATCCTAACATTGTAATTTGCTTTAGGGCGCACCTCCAATTAGTCTAGTGTTTCGTATTTTCACATTAAATACTTTCTTGCATTGGTTGGTTAAAGATTAGATCGTATATTTTTCTAGATATAGCTGTGCATAGTCTACAAGGCTACATGCTTCTCCCCTAACTAGAGATGTGCAGCGGGCATTTTTCGTGTTTCATGTTTTGGTTTTGGTTTCGGATCCGCAGTTGTGTTTTGGATACGGACGCGTTTTGGCAAAACCACCCTTTCGGGTTTTGTATTCGGGTGATTTTTTTTTAAAACCTCAAACAGCTAAAATCATAGAATTTGGGGGTAATTTTGATCCTATAGTATTAAGCTCAATAACCATAATTTCTACTCCTTTCCAGTCTATTCTGAACACCTCACACCTCCCAATATTATTTTTAGTCCTAAAATTTGCACCAAGGTCCCTGGATGACTAAGCTAAGCGACCCAAGTGGGCAGCACAAACACCTGGCCCATCTAGGAGTGGCACTGCAGTGTCAGACAGGATGGCACTTAAAAAAATAGCCCCAAACAGCACATGATGCAAAGATAAATAAAAAAAGAGGCGCAAGATGAAATTGTAGTGTGTCTCTCCTGCTCAGTGTCAGTTCTCAGTAGTATCCTCATCAGTGCTCAGTATCACTGCTCATTGTCTTGTGCTGCAATGTGGTGCTCAGTATACTAGAGTACATTACTAATAGTCCAGTGCTGCATCTTGCTGCTCAGTGTCAGTTCTAGTATCCTCATCAGTGCTCAGTATCACTGCTCATTGTCTTGTGCTGCATTGTGGTGCTCAGTATACTACAGAACATTACTAATAGTCCAGTGCTGCATCTGGCTGCTCAGTGTCAGTTCTAGTAATCTCATCAGTGCTCCGTATCACTGCTCATTGTCTTGTGGTGCTCAGTATACTACAGTACATTACTAATACTCCAGTGTCTTGTGCCGCATATGGCTGCTGTAGGGTGCTGTGGTAGTGTCCTGTCACTGTGCATATGTCATCATTCCAGTCACAGTGATATCTGGTATCTATCTAGTGGTATCTAATTCCAGACATTACCACCGTCTAATTCCAGATATATTACTGGCATATAATTCCACACATTAAAAAATGGAGAACAAAAAGGTGGAGGGTAAAATAGGGAAAGATCAAGATCCACTTCCACCTAGTGCTGAAGCTGCTGCCACTAGTCAAGGCAGAGACAATTCAATGCCATCAACATTATGTAATGATTATACGATACATTATATATCATATCATTGTATGGTTGTAAAATACAACTTAAAAATTTTAATGAATAAATACATAAAGTAGCTTTTATGTAACCTTTTGAAACCTATTAGCATAGACCGAATCTCATCGTGTGTATAGGCCTTTAGTTCAACAACAGCATGGGACCAGTTAGTGTGTTTTGACCACTGCACAGCACCTGGTGTTATATAGTAAGCACCACTATGGCATAGTAGACAGCATTATGGGCCTGATATGAGTGTGACCAGCGGTGATGAGGAATGCAGTAGGAGGTGCTGTTTAGCAAGCACCACTTCTATATTCACCATGCAGTATATTGTGTGAATATAGAAGTGTTGGCTGTGTTATGTATTAGAGTAATTATTGCAGCTCCCAGCTAAAATTGCAACAATGTAATTTAGTGACAAGCTGCAGAGATTAACCCTTTCTGTGGCTGCTGCACAACCTCTATTCATATCGCTGAATTCAATTAGGGAGATGTTCTCACCCCGCGAGCAAGCGCAGGTATATGCCACACTTAAATGTATGGGTATGGACTCCATAAAATGAGCGTAGCCTTGCAGGCAAAGACTACCTTACACCCTAGTTCTTGACCCTGCACCAACAGACCTCGGCCACCACAGGGAAAAAAGTACAGTAATTTCCACCATGTTAAGCCCCACACATTAATGCCCTTTGGAACATATTATGTCACACACCACAATATCTGTGATACACTATGCCCAACAGTAAAGCTTCTAATTACTTTTACAAAAACTGCTCAACGCCAAGAGTATCACGTGCTGGGTGTCATGCTCATTGCCAGGGGTTTCACTCTCTGGGTGTCATGCTCATTGCCAGGGGGAACGCAGTAGGAGGTGTTATATAGTAAGCACCACTATGGCATAGTATATAGCATTATATATATTGTGAGCACTGGTGATGTTGAGTGCAGTAGAGCTGCTGCTGGGTAATTACAATTTACTACAACCACCAATATATTCTGCTGCACTATATATATGCAAAGCTAATTCTGCTGGGTAATTACAATTGACTACAACCACCAATATATTCTGCTGCACTATATCTATATTTGCAAAGCTAATTCTGCTGGGTAATTACAATTGACTACAACCACCAATATATTCTGCTGCACTATATCTATATATGCAAAGCTAATTCTGCTGAGTAATTACAATTGACTACAACCACCAATATATTCTGCTGCACTATATCTATATATGCAAAGCTAATTCTGCTGGGTAATGCAAATTGAAACATTATTGCATAGTATGTGATTTTTAAGTACTTTTTTAAAGTTTTGAATGATAAAGACCCAGTTTAATCTTTGTGGAATGCCTGGTTGTTGTTTTTAAGGTAATTTATTGCCTGGCATTTGAGGTGGGGGGGGTTTGGTTACAGATTTCAATTATTGGTTTTACTTGTAATAGTCTTCTACTTAAGTCCAATGGTGTAGGCTGTGCAAAGCCGTTTGGCTGTGCATTTATTGATCCAAGCGTGCATTTTTATCAAAGCGTGATAAAATTGACACATAACAGCAGCGTTCAATCAGCGTTAATTTATCTTCAGCTGATATCGATTGTGAATTGACGTTTCTTCTCTTCTTGTCACCTACAGTTAATTACAATTGACTACAACCACCAATATATTCTGCTGCACTATATCTATATATGCAAAGCTAATTCTGCTGGGTAATGCAAATTGAAACATTATTGCATAGTATGTGATTTTGAAGTACTTTTTTAAAGTTTTGAATGATATAGACCCAGTTTAATCTTTGTGGAATGCCTGGTTGTTGTTTTTAAGGTAATTTATTGCCTGGCATTTGAGGGGGTGGGGTGTGGTTACAGATTTCAATTATTGGTTTCACTTGTAATAGTCTTCTACTTAAGTCCAATGGTGTAGGCTGTGCAAAGCCGTTTGGCTGTGCATTTATTGATCTAAGCGTGCATTTTTATCAAAGCGTGATAAAATTGACACATAACAGCAGCGTTCAATCAGCGTTAATTTATCTTCAGCTGATATCGATTGTGAATTAACGTTTCTTCTCTTCTTGTCACCTACAGTTAATTACAATTGACTACAACCACCAATATATTCTGCTGCACTATATCTATATATGCAAAGCTAATTCTGCTGGGTTATGCAAATTGAAACATTATTGCATAGTATGTGATTTTGAAGTACTTTTTTAAAGTTTTGAATGATATAGACCCAGTTTAATCTTTGTGGAATGCCTGGTTGTTGTTTTTAAGGTAATTTATTGCCTGGCATTTGAGGGGGTGGGGTGTGGTTACAGATTTCAATTATTGGTTTCACTTGTAATAGTCTTCTACTTAAGTCCAATGGTGTAGGCTGTGCAAAGCCATTTGGCTGTGCATTTATTGATCTAAGCGTGCATTTTTATCAAAGCGTGATAAAATTGACACATAACAGCAGTGTTCAATCAGCGTTCAATCGAAGTGAAAAAGAAGGAAAACAGAAGCACACCAATCTAACAAAACAAAGAAAACTGAAGAACTAATAACAAATGTGAGTCACTTACTGTTATGAGCCACGGCTGTGGCTCATTCCTGTTTTGCATTTTGGTTCTGTATTTTATGTTATACTTCTGTTTATGTTCCCCGTGGGTATCATGGGGTGCTCGGAGCTCACCCTTAAGGAGGGGATACTGTTATGAACCACAGGTAGTGGTTCATTTCTATTTTATGTTTATTAAGTTGTCTTGCATGCCAGGATTTCCTGTTGCTCTGTTTTAGTATGCTCTTGTCTGCTGCCGCTGGTTAGTCTGTGTAATTGCAGCTTGTTCCATGTGTTCAGCCTCACCTGGCTGCTAATTGCATCTTGTCAGCTGGAATCATGCAATAGGCCAGCTGCTCTGGATTATTAATTAGGCCTCTCTGTTATATGCTGGCTGATTGCAGTTCACAGACGCTGGTGATATTTCTGGGTTTTCAGTCTGCTTGAGTTCTGAGCTTGGTTCCTGCTAGTTCCTGAGCTTCCTGTTTGCCTGTGTCTGCTGCAGAGAGTTCCCAGTCCCGGTCTATTCAGTTGTTCCTGTCCTCAGAGATCCTGTACTCGGAAGTTTACCATCTGTTCCTGGAGTCTGACCGAGCACCTTTAACATCTGGTGGTGTTCGTGAGTCGCGGCGCAGCCGTGTGTTGCGGCTTGTCCGCTTACTGTTTATTATTTTGTTTAATTGTGTTCTGGAGCTTTTGCGGAGGATTCCGCTTCCACAGATCCACTCTGGTGTCCAGCGGTGCCGGATAGGAGTGTAGGATCAGTGGATCTTTGGTTGTCCTTTTCCCTGGCGGCTAGTCCGCACATACCTTTAGATTTAAGTTAGTTAGCTTGTAACCCCTGGCCTGGTTGCTTAGTCAGAGGGCCCCTTGTTATCACCCTGTCTCGGATTTCCCCTTGTCTCCCATTAAGACCTGCGGGGGCATCGGGGTTGGGCAGACATAATCCGCCCTTCGAACGCGGCTGCCATGGGCTCAAGCAACCATAGTCTCGCAGGGGATTTCTGATAACACGGGCGAGACAACGGAGGTAGGGCGCCAGGGGTTACTAGGCTCTCCAGCTCCCACTACCAGCATATTGTTCCTGTACTCAGATCCCTGCCATAAGATCTTCTCCGGTCTGGAGTACAGGAATCATAACATTATCACCAGCCATACCACAAAAAAGAAATAAAACTTTTTTTCTTTTTTGGCCCAGTCCAGTGTCTAGTCTAGAATCCAGTCCTGTCTAGAATTCAGTGTGCAGATTCCAGTCCGGTGTTTAGAATCCAGTCCGGTGTTTAGAATCCAGTCCGGAGTTTAGAATCCAGTCCGGTGTTTAGAATCCAGTCCGGTGTTTAAAAAAAAAAAAAAAAAAAATCTTGATTTGTTTAGCAAAATTTAGTCTTGCCTTGTCTTGTCTTGTCTTGTCTTGCCTTGTCTTGCCTTGTCTTAAATCCTCCTATGTCTACTATGCAAGCCCTGCAGGCATCTCTCGAAGCCCTGAACTCTGTATTCAGTGCTTTGAGACCAGAGCGACTACAAGTTTGGCAGCAATCCCTAAAGCAACTGCAAAACCTTCTGACTAAAATCTTGCTCATTTTGCCAGAAGTCGTTGAGAGTACATCTATCTCTAAAGAGACTCTTGTTCACAGTATGGTGACAAGAGAATCCTCTGGTTTAATTGAAGAGAAAAGGTTTAAAAGTTTTCTGCGGCCCAGGCTCTCAGAAGAGGAGCGTCTGCGTCGCAGAAACTTAAACTTATGCCTATATTGTGGGGGTTTAGGCCATTATCTGCAGACCTGTGAGTTGCGCAAGCCAAAGTGTGGTGACGAGTCTTGCCCTCTGGCCAAGTTGAGTCATGATACAAGACCTACTCCTGTCTCTACTGTGGCAGAGGTACTTGTCACACAACCCACACAAAAAAGCTCTCTGTCCTATAATTGGGGTCCTTGGGCAAGGGAGCCCCATTATAGATTCAGGAATCAAAGGGGAATGTTTCTCTCCTCTCTTGGGGTTCCTGTGGAAGCGGAGTTGCAAGTCCCTGGAGGGGTGCCCGATGCCCAGGTTCCTAGAGTGGTGCCCGATGCCCAGGTTCCTAGAGTGGTGCCCGATGCCCAGGTTCCTAGAGTGGTGCCCGATGCCCAGGTTCCTGGAGCGGTGCCCGATGCCCAGGGTCCTGGAGCGGTGCCCGATGCCCAGGGTCCTGGAGCGGTGCCCGATGCCCAGAGTGCTGGAGCGGTGCCCGATGCCCAGAGTGCTGGAGCGGTGCCCGATGCCCAGAGTGCTGGAGCGGTGCCCGATGCCCAGAGTGCTGGAGCGGTACCCGATGCCCAGAGTGCTGGAGCGGTACCCGATGCCCAGAGTGCTGGAGCGGTACCCGATGCCCTAGCTTATAGAGGGACATCAAATATTATAGTTCAGGTGTCCATACCGGAAGGGGTCTCAGAAGCTGTTACCCCAGGTAGGGCTTTGAAAAGCGCAATCCCAGAAAGGGTATCTAAAACCATAGTTCTTGAAGGGAACTCGAGAAGCAAAACCCCAGAAGGGATCTTTGAAGTAATATCCCCAAGTGGGGTCTCGAGAGACGCAGCCCCAAAGAAGGGTCTAGAAGTCGCTTCCCCAGGAAAGAACTTAAGAAGCATAGCATTAGTGGAGGATCTGAACGTTATTGCTTCAGCAAAAGTCCCGGAAGTCATAGTCCCGGGAGAACTTTCGATAATTATCGACTCAGAGAGGGAGGCCGATGGCCCGATCCCAGTCAGGGAGGCCAACGGCCCGGTCCCAGTAAAAGAATCCGAGGTGCTGACCCCAGCGGGGTTCCCGGAGGCCACGGCCCCAGCGGGGTTCCCGGAGGCCACTGCCCCAGCGGGGTTCCCGGAGGCCACTGCCCCAGCGGGGTTCCCAGAGGCCACTGCCCCAGCGGGGTTCCCGGAGGCCACTGCCCCAGGTGGGGTTCAGGAAGTCACTGCCCCGGGTGGGGTTCAGAAAGTCACTGCCCTGGGTGGGGTTCAGAAAGTCACTGCCCCGGGTGGGGTTCAGAAAGTCACTGCCCCGGGTGGGGTTCAGAAAGTCACTGCCCCGTGTGGGCTTCAGAAAGTCACTGCCCCGTGTGGGGTTCAGAAAGTCACTGCCCCGTGTGGGGTTCAGAAAGTCACTGCCCCGTGTGGGGTTCAGAAAGTCACTGCCCCGGGTGGGGTTCAGAAAGTCACTGCCCCGTGTGGGGTTCAGAAAGTCACTGCCCCGTGTGGGGTTCAGAAAGTCACTGCCCCGGGTGGGGTTCAGAAAGTCACTGCCCCGGGTGGGGTTCAGAGAGTCTCAGCCTCAAGTAAGGGCAATAGTGACCAGGTCCTAGCAAAGCACTTCAGTCAGTCAGATGGGAAGGAAACAGATCCTGACTCTGATATCTCAACATCCATAATCTTTGATGGGGACTTAGCCCAATTTCTGGCGCTTTACAAACACTATTACATTATTATGTTGTCTAGACCATTTCTGGGCATCACTCCAGAGAACCTTGTGCTCTATCTTATTTATTCTTTTAAAGGAGAGCCTTTTGAGTGGGCGACTAGCCTAATGAAAGCTGAAGATCCCATTCTTCAGGATCCCCCAGCATTCAGTAATGCAATTATTAAAAGATATGGTTCCAAAGAAATTGGTTCAGGTTCCTCTAAGTCACCCGTCTTGTCTGCTGAGATTCCACCAAATACTGTAAACTCGGCACAAGAGTCCCAGCCCGTTGTTTTGACTGCAGGATGTGCTTTTCTGACTTCTTCTTCTTCTAATAATAGTACTTTGCCAGAAAGTTCAGCTCCCAAGGGTAAGAAACCTGTCTCTGATTTGAACGCAGCCTTGTTGGGTGGTACCATCAGTTCAGACAATGTTTGGGGAATTACCTTGGTCAGACCTAAAGAGCTTTGTAAAAAGAAGAAGAAGAAAAAGAAATAATTTTTGACTCTTGCCTTGATAAAAAAAAAAAAAAAAGATTTTTTTTTCCTTATCTTGTGTCCAGTGGCCACCGTCAGGGGGAGGGCACTGTTACAAGCTGTGGTTGCAGCTTGTTTCTGTTTTCGTGTCTGTTTGACCAATGTGTCAGGTTTTTTTTTGTATCCCTTGTTCTGGATAGTCTGAATTTTGGGGTCTTTTGACCCCTCCTCAAGAGGGGGGTAATGTTATGAGCCACGGCTGTGGCTCATTCCTGTTTTGCATTTTGGTTCTGTATTTTATGTTATACTTCTGTTTATGTTCCCCGTGGGTATCATGGGGTGCTCGGAGCTCACCCTTAAGGAGGGGATACTGTTATGAACCACAGGTAGTGGTTCATTTCTATTTTATGTTTATTAAGTTGTCTTGCATGCCAGGATTTCCTGTTGCTCTGTTTTAGTATGCTCTTGTCTGCTGCCGCTGGTTAGTCTGTGTAATTGCAGCTTGTTCCATGTGTTCAGCCTCACCTGGCTGCTAATTGCATCTTGTCAGCTGGAATCATGCAATAGGCCAGCTGCTCTGGATTATTAATTAGGCCTCTCTGTTATATGCTGGCTGATTGCAGTTCACAGACGCTGGTGATATTTCTGGGTTTTCAGTCTGCTTGAGTTCTGAGCTTGGTTCCTGCTAGTTCCTGAGCTTCCTGTTTGCCTGTGTCTGCTGCAGAGAGTTCCCAGTCCCGGTCTATTCAGTTGTTCCTGTCCTCAGAGATCCTGTACTCGGAAGTTTACCATCTGTTCCTGGAGTCTGACCGAGCACCTTTAACATCTGGTGGTGTTCGTGAGTCGCGGCGCAGCCGTGTGTTGCGGCTTGTCCGCTTACTGTTTATTATTTTGTTTAATTGTGTTCTGGAGCTTTTGCGGAGGATTCCGCTTCCACAGATCCACTCTGGTGTCCAGCGGTGCCGGATAGGAGTGTAGGATCAGTGGATCTTTGGTTGTCCTTTTCCCTGGCGGCTAGTCCGCACATACCTTTAGATTTAAGTTAGTTAGCTTGTAACCCCTGGCCTGGTTGCTTAGTCAGAGGGCCCCTTGTTATCACCCTGTCTCGGATTTCCCCTTGTCTCCCATTAAGACCTGCGGGGGCATCGGGGTTGGGCAGACATAATCCGCCCTTCGAACGCGGCTGCCATGGGCTCAAGCAACCATAGTCTCGCAGGGGATTTCTGATAACACGGGCGAGACAACGGAGTTAGGGCGCCAGGGGTTACTAGGCTCTCCAGCTCCCACTACCAGCATATTGTTCCTGTACTCAGATCCCTGCCATAAGATCTTCTCCGGTCTGGAGTACAGGAATCATAACACTTACTCCTCAGATCACTCACCTCCTGATTGTTGCATCTGATTACATAGCACAGAACTACCTTACTTGGACATTTCATAAACCATCCATTTCACCTACAAATGCCTGTATCTGTATTATTGTAATTTTGTTTTTTAAGCACAGCTGCACCAATGCAATTTTACCTGCAAACACTTAAAACATCTAACATAATTACCATTGCTTCTTAAACCTCTCACAATCCTTTCATTTCTTACACTCCAAATACATTTCTGCACCCACTTTATCTACGCTTTTGACTCATTTCATACTAAATCTACACCCCTTGAGCCTACACTGCTTTTCTCACCTGCATTTCTGCAATTCTTCTGCTCGGATTGCCTTACAGTCTCCTCTCCTACTTCCACTACTTCAACCTATTTACCTACTTAACACTATGTCAAGGTTTTCTTATACTCCCCACATCACTCAGTGTCTACCTAATAATGTATCTTTATCCTTCCCCACTAGTCTCCTCCACCTCCTCCTCTCTCCCTTCCTCTGTCTCCCCTCCATCCCTCTGTTTCCTTCCCCCACCTTTCCTGTTACCCCACTTTCATTCACCTCTGCCCCATGGTCCTGCTACCCCACAACTCAGCCCTGCTCCCTCTCTCCCTTCCCTGTCACCTCCCCACACCCCCATCCACATCACACTGACCTCCCTCCCTGCCCACCTCCTGCAGTTTCCCCTCCTAGCTCAGGCACCCGTACCATCACTACTCTCTCATCATCCCTGCCCTCAAAGTTAATCCCACCTCATCGCTACAGCAACCCTGAAAATCTAATTCACATCTCTCCCACAAACTCATACCCCCTATCCTGTGCCCTCTGGAATGCCAGATCTGTTTGTAACAAACTGGTCCCCACTCATGACCTTTTCATTTCCAACTCCCTACACCTACTAGCCATTACTGAAACTTGGATTACGCCCTCTGACACTACTTCTGCTGCTGCTCTCTCTGCTGGGGGCCTTACATTCACACACACACCCCGACCTGGGGGTCGCCATGGGGGTGGTGTTGGGGTCCTTTTACCTTCTAGTTACTCCTACCAACTCATACCACCAGAACCATCCCTTATATTCTCTACATTTGAGGTCCACGCCATATGCCTCTTCCAACCAGTCCATCTTAGAGTAGCTGTCATTTACCGCCCCCCTGGCACTGCTTCCAAATTCATCGACAACTTTGCTTCCTGGCTTCCTCACTTCCTCTCTTCTGACATTCCCACCATTATCCTAGGCGATTTCAACATCCCTATTGACATCCCCACACAATCCCCTGCCTCTAAACTCCTTAACCTCACCTCTTCACTTGGTCTCTCCCAGTGGACCTCCTCACCCTCCCATGTGAATGGGAGCTCACTGGATCTGGTCTTCACTCACCGCTGTGATATTTCTGATTTTTCCAACTCCCCATTTCCCCTCTCTGACCACCACCTGCTCTCCTTCAACCTATCTCTCTCGACTTCCCCATCTCTACCTCCTAAGGCTACCATCACTAAGCGTAACATTGAAGCTATTGACACCACATTCCTTTCCTCCCTGTTTGACTCACTTCTCTCTCCTATTCTCTCTCTCTCATGCCCTGAACAAGCCACTTCCACATACAATGCTTCCCTTACTTCTGCTCTTGACTCTGTTGCTCCACCAACCACTATTCACCCTTGCAAATTAACACCTCAACCCTGGCACACCAAATGCACCAGATATCTGCAAAAATGCTCATGTACTGCTGAGCGACACTGGAGGAAATCACGCTCTAAGGCAGACTTCCTCCATTTCAAACTTATGCTCTCATCCTTCAGTGCTGCCCTTTCTCTTGCTAAACAGTCATACTTCAAGAACCTCATCTCCTCCCAGTCTTCCAACCCCCGGCGCCTCTTTGCCACTCTCAACTCACTCCTCTGCCCACCTCCACCTCGTCTCCCTTCCTCACTCTCTGCTCTTGACTTTGCCACTTACTTCACATCCAAAATTGACTCCATACGTCAGGACATCACATCACACCAGACTATCAGTAACCAGCCTTCTCCCATCCCTTACCAACCCTCCCCATCCCTCGTACCAACTCTGTCATCTTTCTCCCATGCATCTGGAGAGGAAGTCATGGCCCTCATTCGTTCCTGTCCCCTCACCACCTCCCCACTTGACCCTATCCCCTCCCGCCTCCTTTGCCACCTCTCTTCTTCTGCTTGTTCCCATCTTTCCCACCTTCTCAATCTCTCCCTCTCATCAGGCACTGTCCCCTCTGCCTTCAAGCACGCTCTCATCTCTCCTATTCTTAAAAAACCTACCCTTGATCCAAACACTCTCTCCAACTACCGACCCATCTCTCTCCTCCCTTTTGCCTCCAAACTCCTTGAGCGTATTGTCTACAACCGCCTTACTTCCTTTCTTTCCTCACACTCACTGCTTGACCCATTCCAGTCTGGCTTCCGTCCTCTCCACTCCACTGAAACTGCCCTTACAAAAGTATGCAATGACCTCCATGCTGCTAAATCTAAGGGACACTACTCTCTACTTATTCTACTTGATCTCTCTGCTGCTTTTGACACTGTGGACCATCCTCTCCTACTGCAAATCCTTCACTCCATTGGTCTGCGTAACACTGCCCTCTCTTGGTTGTCGTCCTACCTTTCTGACCGTTCATTCTCTGTCTCCTCTCATGACTCCACCTCCCCCTCA
This sequence comes from Pseudophryne corroboree, assembly GCF_028390025.1. Classification (NCBI taxonomy): domain Eukaryota; kingdom Metazoa; phylum Chordata; class Amphibia; order Anura; family Myobatrachidae; genus Pseudophryne; species Pseudophryne corroboree. The sequence goes on along the minus strand of NW_026968254.1, from coordinate 162,998 downwards.
CTTCCACTAACTGTAGGGGTACCCCAAGGTTCTGTCCTTGGTCCTCTTCTCTTCTCTCTCTATACGTCCTCACTAGGTAAGCTCATTAGTTCTTTTGGTTTCCAATATCATCTCTATGCTGATGACACTCAAATCTATCTTTCCTCTCCAGACCTCTCCCCTACTCTCCTCACTCGTATCTCCAACTGTCTCTCTGCTATCTCTTCCTGGATGTCCCAGCGCTTTCTTAAACTTAACATGTCTAAGACCGAGCTGATCATCTTCCCTCCCTCCCGCATAATCTCACCTCCTACAATCGCACTACTATCTCCTCTACCCCCCAAGCGCGCTGTCTTGGAGTAATCCTTGACTTCTCCCTCTCCTTCAAACCACACATTCAGCACCTCTCACAAACCTGCCGTTTTCATCTAAAAAATATTTCCAGGATCAGACCCTTTCTGACCCAGGATGCTACTAAGACTCTTATCCACTCACTAGTCATCTCCAGACTGGACTGCTGTAATCTCTTCCTGACTGGCATTCCTGACAAATACCTCTCTCCACTCCAATCTATCCTCAATGCTGCTGCCCGGCTCATTTTCCTCACCAAACGCACTACGTCCACCTCTCCTCTCTTACTAGTCCTTCACTGGCTCCCCTTCCCTTTCAGAATCCATTTCAAGCTTCTCACACTTGCTTACAAAGCCCTCACCCACTCCTCTCCCATCTACATCTCTGATCTTATCTCGCTTTACACTCCCACCCGTCCTCTTCGCTCTGCTAATGCACACCGACTCTCCTGCCTACGGATTACTTCCTCCCACTCCTACCTCCAAGATTTTTCACGTGCTGCACCACTTCTCTGGAATTCCCTACCACTCCCCCTCAGACTCTCCACCTCTCTACAAAACTTCAAACGGGCTCTCAAGACCCACTTCTTCACCAAACCCAGCCAAATCTCATCCTAAACCTCTGTTCCATGCTCTCTATGTACCCCATCTGTCTCACCCCTGTCTGTCTACCCCTCCCTTTTAGAATGTAAGCTCTCACGAGCAGGGCCCTCTTCCCTCATGTGCTTACTCTTTTCTTTCTTTAATAATCTTCAGCTGCACCAAATCCAGCAGTCTTCTGCCACCTGATACTTATTCCAGTGTCATCTGCTGATGTAGCTATGTTTATTTACCCTGTACTTGTCCTATATTGTCGTCAACTGTAAGTTGCTGTTTTCCTGTTTGATTATTTGTTTATGTACTCTGTAATTGGGCACTGCGGAACCCTTGTGGCGCCATATAAATAAAGGATAATAATAATAAATAATATAATATATAGCAGTACGGTACAGTAGGCCACTGCTCTACCTACCTCTGTGTCGTCAAGTATACTATCCATCCATACCTGTGGTGCATTTTAGAAAAAAACATGTCTCGGCAGAGCAATCTATAAATCCATCATTTTTCAGACAGCAACAGTGGGTATTGTAATAGTCACCCAATCCATCACTTTTATAGGGTTACATGCACCCACATGCTACAGCCTGTCTCAATAATTTTACTGTCACGCTGTGTGTGTTTGTGTTTTTATTTGGGTATTTTTTGTTGTTGTAGAACTACAGGTACCAGCAAGCCCGTTATTTCCCCGCCTGCTGGTACTTGAGGTTCTCCAAGTACCAGCAAGCGGGGGAGGCTTGCTGGGCCTTGTAGTACCACAACGAAAAAACAAGATTCTTTTTTTACACACATGGCTATCAGCCCGGCACCCACCACACAGGGGTGCTGGGGACAGCCTCGGGCTTCACCCCTGGCCCTTGGGTGCCTCGAGGGGAGGAACCTCTTGATTTAAGGGGTCCCCACTCCTCCAGGGAACCCCGGCCAGGGGTGACTAGTTGGAGGGGTAATGCCAGGGCCGCAGGGACCTACATAAAAGTGTCCCCCGGCTGTGGCATTATCTCTCTGGCTAGTGGAGCCCGGTGCTGGTTTTAAAAATATGGGGGACCCCTACATCTATTGTCCCACGTATTTTTGGAACCTGGACCGGTCTAAGAGCCCGGTGCTAGTTGTCTAAATACGGGGAACCCCTGTCCAATTTTTCCCCCAGTATTTAAATAACCAGGACCGGCTCAAAGAGCCCGAGGCTGGTTATACTAAGGAGGGGGGACCTCACGCATTTTTTTTAACCCATTCAGACCCTTCTCCTTTAAGTTAATGGAAGCCCTGGACAACAAAATTGCATTCATGTCCTCCTCCCTCACCCTTCCCAGTCCCAAACACTCATTTTTTTTTTCTTTAAAAATTTATAATATATAACGAGAACAATGAGCAGGCAGGCAGCGGGCATTGGCGGCATCGGACTGAGATAGAAATTAGTGGTGGAGGGCTGGGTCAGTTGATTGTGGGCGAGTTTGTAAGCCATTGGCGGTGGCAGCGGGTATCGGCTCAGAGGCAGTAGCGGGCATTGGCTAAGGGTCATCGGCAGGATTCGGCGGACATTATGGCTGTAGTGCCTCACTAGCCACTGACCTCACCGCACGCCACTGTGGGACAGATGTAACATGCAGAGAGAGGTAGATTTGGGAGGGGGAATGTCCTAGCATAACTGTTAATTGCAGTGTAATACTGTAATTCAGCTGTGCAGCATTTGTGGCTAAATGTCAAAGAAGCCAGTATTTACCCTGCATGCAAAACAATAAATGTATTTGAACATACCTCCCAACTATCCCAATTTTTGCAGGACAGTCACTTTTTTGGGGAATGTCCAGCTAACCCAAACAACCCCCCCCCCCCTTCCCATGGGGAAGGGGGGGGGGGTGGAAGGCTCCCTGTAGTTTGTTGCTCTGCAAATATGCACATTGTGGGTAATTCAGACCTGATCGCTAGGGTGTGTTTTTTGCATCCCTGTAATCAGGTAGTTGCCGCCTACAGCGGAAGGGAAAATTTGCTGTCCAGGTGTGTGATCACATGTGCACAAGAGCTGCACAGCTCAGCACTTACTCAGCCATTGAGGTGACGTCACAAATCCTCCCACAAAACGCCGGGTCCCTCCAGTGTTTTTCCGGACACTCCCTAGAAACATTCAGTTGCCACCCACACAAACACCCTCTTCTTGTCAATCTTCTTGTGATCTCCGGACCGTCGCACTTACGCATTGTGGTGCATACGCATGTGCAGTGCAGACCAGATTGCCCGCTGGGTGAAAATAAATTGAAGCGATCTGGTCTGAATAAGCCTCAATGTCTATTCACGGGAGACAGAGGGGCTGGGGCATGGCCAGCAGCTCACAGAGCACCTATAATGACAAAAATGGGAGACATGGCTCATGATCGCGATATACCTGCGAAGGTACGCCCTCTACTGATTGACAGGCAGAGGCATTCGCATTTTCTGCGGGGCACCCGGAGAAAATGTAGGCACACGCACAGGATGGACCCTGCGTATATGCCCCCATCCTCTTCATAGTTTTTGCGGTTGGAACGCGTATTACGATCCAAACTGAATTAGGCCCTATGTCTTATATACACGAGCAGTGTGAAAACATCAATCGATGGGGGTAATTCCAAGATGATCGCAGCAGGAATTTTGTTAGCAGTTGGGCAAAACCATGTGTACTGCAGGGGAGGCAGATATAACATGTGCAGAAAGAGTTAGATTTGGGTGAGTTATTTTGTTTCTGTGCAGGGTAAATACTGACTGCTTTATTTTTACACTGCAAATTAGATTGCAGATTGAACACACCACACCCAAATCTAACTCTCTCTGCACATGTTAAATCTGCCTTCCCTGCAGTGCACATAGGTGGTCATTCCGAGTTGTTTGCTCGGTAATTTTCTTCGCATCGCAGCGATTTTCCGCTTAATGCGCATGCGCAATGTTCACACTGCGACTGCGCCAAGTAAATTTGCTATGCAGTTAGGAATATTACTCACGGTTTTTTCATCGTTCTGGTGATCGTAATGTGATTGACAGGAAGTGGGTGTTTCTGGGCGGAAACAGGCCGCTTTAGGGGCGTGTGGGAAAAAATGCTACCGTTTCTGGGAAAAACGCGGGAGTGGCTGGAGAAACGGAGGAGTGTCTGGGCGAACGCTGGGTGTGTTTGTGACGTCAAACCAGGAACGACAAGCACTGAACTGATCGCACTGGCAGAGTAAGTCTCGAGCTACTCAGAAACTGCACAGAGATGTCTTATCGCAATATTGCAAATCTTTCGTTCTAACACCTTTGTAGGGATGGTTTTTCACCTATTACTAAATTAAACTTGCTTCATTGGAAAGGCAGCAAGATGCATCCTCATTTCAATGTCTACTGAAATAATACAGGTTGACACCAGGAAACATTAACGCCACTGCTTCCTTGCTGCTTTCTCATGTGGAAGTCTGTTTAATGTGAAAACAAGGTGATATCTAATTAGCACACAGGTAAGGAATTAAGAAAATCTTTATTTAAGGGTGAAGATGTTTCTCACAAAATCGTTGCCCCAATGCATCATTGAAATTCAAGCTGGAAAGATGATTTTAATATATCACTTGTACATTTTGTATTGCTCTTCTGGTGACAATGTAGTTAGTTTTTGTCAATTACCATTTTAATAATAGGGTAAAGAAAATTAAGTGGATTTTTGAAAGAAAACAATACTGTCAATATACTATTAAAACAAATTAAAATGGTAAAAGTTATTGTACTTTAAGTAAAAATAAAAGAGCCAAAATATCAATCCCAGTTTTGGATTACTTTAATTAACAAAAAAAAATGCATATAGCAGAGGATAGTTTCAATCTGCCTACCTCTGGGTTATGGGCCCAGCATGCTTCCATTGCAGTACTCTGCTGCACATGTAAGTGCAAGAGATCCTGAAGCACTCACTCATCATGGGAAAGTACCAATGTGTTTCTTTGTTGGTTGATGGAAGAAACATCTTACAAAAACTCTCCAGATTATTGACTTTTTAAAGTTTTTCTAGGAAACGTTTTAGATGAATGCTTATTAGCCTTTGTCAGTAGGAACTTTTGCAAAGTGTCTCTGTGGCGCAATCAGTTAGTATGTATGGCTATTAACCAAAAGGTTGGTGGTTCAATCCCACCCAGGTACCTAATTGACCTTGTTATCAGATTTTGGTGATCTTTAAGTAGACAAGTCAAATTTCATACCCCCTGTTATGGTGTAGGGTACCTGGCCTTCTCTGATGTAATCAGAGTTAGATTTGATTCAGTGATTTTATAAAAACACCTAGGAAGCACAATTTAGCAGTGGGTTGCAGAGAAAAAGAAATATGCTGGCAAAAAAATCAAATTGCGTGATTAAACAGCTCTTCATTTTCTGGCTTTATTTTTATGCTAACAAATTTGTTCTCTGAAAAGTGTCCACAAAGCCAAGTCTCTGATTAACACCTTTGTAGGGATGGTTTTTCACCTATTACTAAATTAAACTTGCTTCATTGGAAAGGCAGCAAGATGCATCCTCATTTCAATGTCTACTGAAATAATACAGGTTGACACCAGGAAACATTAACGCCACTGCATCCTTGCTGCTTTCTCATGTGGAAGTCTGTTTAATGTGAAAACAAGGTGATATCTAATTAGCACACAGGTAAGAAATTACGAAAATCTTTATTTAAGGGTGAAGATGTTTCTCACAAAATCGTTGCCCCAATGCATCATTGAAATTCAAGCTGGAAAGATGATTTTAATATATCACTTGTACATTTGTATTGCTCTTCTGGTGACAATGTAGTTTGTTTTTGTCAATTACCATTTTAATAATAGGGTAAAGAAAATGAAGTGGATTTTTGAAAGAAAACAATACTGTCAATATACTATTAAAACAAAATAAATGGTAAAAGTTATTGTACTTTAAGTAAAAATAAAAGAGCCAAAATATCAATCCCAGTTTTGGATTACTTTAATTAACAAAAAAAAATGCATATAGCAGAGGATAGTTTCAATCTGCCTACCTCTGGGTTATGAGCCCAGCATGCTTCCATTGCTGTACTCTGCTGCACATGTAAGTGCAAGAGATCCTGAAGCAGTCACTCATCATGGGAAAGTACCAATGTGTTTCTTCGTTGGTTGATAGAAGAAACATCTTACAAAAACTCTCCAGATTATTGACTTTTTAAAGTTTTTCTAGGAAACGTTTTAGATGAATGCTTATTAGCATTTGTCAGTATGTACTTTTGCAAAGTGTCTCTGTGGCGCAATCAGTTAGTGTGTAAGGCTATTAACCAAAAGGTTGGTGGTTCAATCCCACCCAGGGACGTAATTGACCTTGTTATCAGATTTTGGTGATCTTTAAGTAGACAAGTCAAATTTCATACCCCCTGTTATAGTGTAGGGTACCTGGCCTTCTCTGGTGTAATCAGAGTTAGATTTGATTCAGTGATTTTATAAAAACAGCTAGGAAGCACAATTTAGCAGTGGGTTGCAGAGAAAAAGAAAAATGCTGGCAAAAAAATCCATTTGAGTGATTAAACAGCTCTTCATTTTCTGGCTTTATTTTTATGCTAACAAATTTGTTCTCTGAAAAGTGTCCACAAAGCCAAGTCTCTGATTAACACCTTTGTAGGGATGGTTTTTCACCTATTACTAAATTAAACTTGCTTCATTGGAAAGGCAGCAAGATGCATCCTCATTTCAATGTCTACTGAAATAATACAGGTTGACACCAGGAAACATTAACGCCACTGCATCCTTGCTGCTTTCTCATGTGGAAGTCTGTTTAATGTGAAAACAAGGTGATATCTAATTAGCACACAGGTAAGGAATTAAGAAAATCTTTATTTAAGGGTGAAGATGTTTCTCACAAAATCGTTGCCCCAATGCATCATTGAAATTCAAGCTGGAAAGATGATTTTAATATATCACTTGTACATTTTGTATTGCTCTTCTGGTGACAATGTAGTTTGTTTTGGTCAATTACCATTTTAATAATAGGGTAAAGAAAATGAAGTGGATTTTTGAAAGAAAACAATACTGTCAATATACTATTAAAACAAATTAAAATGGTAAAAGTTATTGTACTTTAAGTAAAAATAAAAGAGCCAAAATATCAATCCCAGTTTTGGATTACTTTAATTAACAAAAAAAATGCATATAGCAGAGGATAGTTTCAATCTGCCTACCTCTGGCTTATGGGCCCAGCATGCTTCCATTGCAGTACTCTGCTGCACATGTAAGTGCAAGAGATCCTGAAGCACTCACTCATCATGGGAAAGTACCAATGTGTTTTTTCGTTGGTTGATGGAAGAAACATCTTACAAAAACTCTCCAGATTATTGACTTTTTAAAGTTTTTCTAGGAAACGTTTTAGATGAATGCTTATTAGCCTTTGTCAGTAGGAACTTTTGCAAAGTGTCTCTGTGGCGCAATCAGTTAGTATGTATGGCTATTAACCAAAAGGTTGGTGGTTCAATCCCACCCAGGGACATAATTGACCTTGTTATCAGATTTTGGTGATCTTTAAGTAGACAAGTCAAATTTCATACCCCCTGTTATGGTGTAGGGTACCTGGCCTTCTCTGATGTAATCAGAGTTAGATTTGATTCAGTGATTTTATAAAAACATCTAGGAAGCACAATTTAGCAGTGGGTTGCAGAGAAAAAGAAATATGCTGGCAAAAAAATCAAATTGCGTGATTAAACAGCTCTTCATTTTCTGGCTTTATTTTTATGCTAACAAATTTGTTCTCTGAAAAGTGTCCACAAAGCCAAGTCTCTGATTAACACCTTTGTAGGGATGGTTTTTCACCTATTACTAAATTAAACTTGCTTCATTGGAAAGGCAGCAAGATGCATCCTCATTTCAATGTCTACTGAAATAATACAGGTTGACACCAGGAAACATTAACGCCACTGCTTCCTTGCTGCTTTCTCATGTGGAAGTCTGTTTAATGTGAAAACAAGGTGATATCTAATTAGCACACAGGTAAGGAATTAAGAAAATCTTTATTTAAGGGTGAAGATGTTTCTCACAAAATCGTTGCCCCAATGCATCATTGAAATTCAAGCTGGAAAGATGATTTTAATATATCACTTGTACATTTTGTATTGCTCTTCTGGTGACAATGTAGTTAGTTTTTGTCAATTACCATTTTAATAATAGGGTAAAGAAAATTAAGTGGATTTTTGAAAGAAAACAATACTGTCAATATACTATTAAAACAAATTAAAATGGTAAAAGTTATTGTACTTTAAGTAAAAATAAAAGAGCCAAAATATCAATCCCAGTTTTGGATCACTTTAATTAACAAAAAAAAAAAGCATACAGCAGAGGATAGTTTCAATCTGCCTACCTCTGGGTTATGAGCCCAGCATGCTTCCATTGCTGTACTCTGCTGCACATGTAAGTGCAAGAGATCCTGAAGCACTCACTCATCATGGGAAAGTACCAATGTGTTTCTTCGTTGGTTGATGGAAGAAACATCTTACAAAAACTCTCCAGATTATTGACTTTTTAAAGTTTTTCTAGGAAACGTTTTAGATGAATGCTTATTAGCCCTTGTCAGTATATACTTTCGCAATGTGTCTCTGTGGCGCAATTAGTTAGTGTATACGGCTATTAACCAAAAGGTTGGTGGTTCAATCCCACCCAGGTACGTAATTGACCTTGTTATCAGATTTTGGTGATCTTTAAGTAGACAAGTCAAAATTTCAAACCCCCTGTTATGGTGTAGGGTACCTGGCCTTCTCTGATGTAATCAGAGTTAGATTTGATTCAGTGATTTTATAAAAACAGCTAGGAAGCACAATTTAGCATTGGGTTGCAGAGAAAAAGAAATATGCTGGCAAAAAAATCCATTTGAGTGATTAAACAGCTCTTCATTTTCTGGCTTTATTTTTATGCTAACAAATTTGTTCTCTGAAAAGTGTCCACAAAGCCAAGTCTCTGATTAACACCTTTGTAGGGACGGTTTTTCACCTATTACTAAATTAAACTTGCTTCATTGGAAAGGCAGCAAGATGCATCCTCATTTCAATGTCAACTGAAATAATACAGGTTGACACCAGGAAACATTAACGCCACTGCATCCTAATCACTCAAATGGATTTTTTTGCCAGCATATTTCTTTTTCTCTGCAACCCACTGCTAAATTGTGCTTCCTAGCTGTTTTTATAAAATCACTGAATCAAATCTAACTCTGATTACATCAGAGAAGGCCAGGTACCCTACACCATAACAGGGGGTTTGAAATTTTGACTTGTCTACTTAAAGATCACCAAAATCTGGTAACAAGGTCAATTACGTACCTGGGTGGGATTGAACCACCAACCTTTTGGTTAATAGCAGTACACACTAACTGATTGCGCCACAGAGACACATTGTGAAAGTATATACTGACAAGGGCTAATAAGCATTCATCTAAAACGTTTCCTAGAAAAACTTGAAAAAGTCAATCATCTGGAGAGTTTTTGTAAGATGTTTCTTCCATCAACCAACGAAGAAACACATTGGTACTTTCCCATGATGAGTGAGTGCTTCAGGATCTCTTGCACTTACATGTGCAGCAGAGTACAGCAATGGAAGCATGCTGGGCCCATAACCCAGAGGTAGGCAGATTGAAACTATTCTCTGCTATATGCATTTTTTTGTTTGTTAATTAAAGTAATCCAAAACTGGGATTGATATTTTGGCTCTTTTATTTTTACTTAAAGTACAATAACTTTTACCATTTTAATTTGTTTTAATAGTATATTGACAGTATTGTTTTCTTTCAAAAATCCACTTAATTTTCTTTACCCTATTATTTAAATGGTAATTGACAAAAACAAACTACATTGTCACCAGAAGAGCAATTCAAAATGTACAAGTGATATATTAAAATCATCTTTCCAGCTTGAATTTCAATGATGCATTGGGGCAACGATTTTGTGAGAAACATCTTCACCCTTAAATAAAGATTTTCTTAATTCCTTACCTGTGTGCTAATTAGATATCACCTTGTTTTCATATTAAACAGACTTCCACATGAGAAAGCAGCAAGGATGCAGTGGCGTTAATGTTTCCTGGTGTCAACCTGTATTATTTCAGTAGACATTGAAATGAGGATGCATCTTGCTGCCTTTCCAATGAAGCAAGTTTAATTTAGTAATAGGTGAAAAACCATCCCTACAAAGGTGTTAATCAGAGACGTGGCTTTGTGGACACTTTTCAGAGAACAAATTTGTTAGCATAAAAATAAAGCCAGAAAATGAAGAGCTGTTTAATCACGCAATTTGATTTTTTTGCCAGCATATTTCTTTTTCTCTGCAACCCACTGCTAAATTGTGCTTCCTAGATGTTTTTATAAAATCACTGAATCAAATCTAACTCTGATTACATCAGAGAAGGCCAGGTACCCTACACCATAACAGGGGGTATGAAATTTGACTTGTCTACTTAAAGATCACCAAAATCTGATAACAAGGTCAATTACGTCCCTGGGTGGGATTGAACCACCAACCTTTTGGTTAATAGCCATACATGCTAACTGATTGCGCCACAGAGATACTTTTCAAAAGTTCATACTGACAAAGGCTAATAAGCATTCATCTAAAACGTTTCCTAGAAAAACTTTAAAAAGTCAATAATCTGGAGAGTTTTTGTAAGATGTTTCTTCCATCAACCAACGAAGAAACACATTGGTACTTTCCCATGATGAGTGAGTGCTTCAGGATCTCTTGCACTTACATGTGCAGCAGAGTACTGCAATGGAAGCATGCTGGGCCCATAAGCCAGAGGTAGGCAGATTGAAACTATCCTCTGCTATATGCATTTTTTTTGTTAATTAAAGTAATCCAAAACTGGGATTGATATTTTGTCTCTTTTATTTTTACTTAAAGTACAATAACTTTTACCATTTATTTTGTTTTAATAGTATATTGACAGTATTGTTTTCTTTCAAAAATCCACTTCATTTTCTTTACCCTATTATTTAAATGGTAATTGACAAAAACAAACTACATTGTCACCAGAAGAGCAATACAAAATGTACAAGTGATATATTAAAATCATCTTTCCAGCTTGAATTTCAATGATGCATTGGGGCAACGATTTTGTGAGAAATCTTCACCCTTAAATAAAGATTTTCGTAATTTCTTACCTGTGTGCTTATTAGATATCACCTTGTTTTCACATTAAACAGACTTCCACATGAGAAAGCAGCAAGGATGCAGTGGCGTTAATGTTTCCTGGTGTCAACCTGTATTATTTCAGTAGACATTGAAATGAGGATGCATCTTGCTGCCTTTCCAATGAAGCAAGTTTAATTTAGTAATAGGTGAAAAACCATCCCTACAAAGGTGTTAATCAGAGACTTGGCTTTGTGGACACTTTTCAGAGAACAAATTTGTTAGCATAAAAATAAAGCCAGAAAATGAAGAGCTGTTTAATCACGCAATTTGATTTTTTTGCCAGCATATTTCTTTTTCTCTGCAACCCACTGCTAAATTGTGCTTCCTAGATGTTTTTATAAAATCACTGAATCAAATCTAACTCTGATTACATCAGAGAAGGCCAGGTACCCTACACCATAACAGGGGGTATGAAATTTGACTTGTCTACTTAAAGATCACCAAAATCTGATAACAAGGTCAATTAGGTCCCTGGGTGGGATTGAACCACCAACCTTTTGGTTAATAGCCGTACATACTAACTGATTGCGTCACAGAGACACTTTGCAAAATTTCATACTGACAAAGGCTAATAAGCATTCATCTAAAACGTTTCCTAGAAAAACTTTAAAAAGTCAATAATCTGGAGAGTTTTTGTAAGATGTTTCTTCCATCAACCAACGAAGAAACACATTGGTACTTTCCCATGATGAGTGAGTGCTTCAGGATCTCTTGCACTTACATGTGCAGCAGAGTACTGCAATGGAAGCATGCTGGGCCCATAAGCCAGAGGTAGGCAGATTGAAACTATCCTCTGCTATCTGCATTTTTTTTTTGTTAATTAAAGTAATCCAAAACTGGGATTGATATTTTGGCTCTTTTATTTTTACTTAAAGTACAATAACTTTTACCATTTTAATTTGTTTTAATAGTATATTGACAGTATTGTTTTCTTTCAAAAATCCACTTCATTTTCTTTACCCTATTATTAAAATGGTAATTGACAAAAACAAACTACATTGTCACCAGAAGAGCAATACAAAATGTACAAGTCATATATTAAAATCATCTTTCCAGCTTGAATTTCAATGATGCATTGGGGCAACGATTTTGTGAGAAACATCTTCACCCTTAAATAAAGATTTTCTTAATTCCTTACCTGTGTGCTAATTAGATATCACCTTGTTTTCACATTAAACAGACTTCCACATGAGAAAGCAGCAAGGATGCAGTGGCGTTAATGTTTCCTGGTGTCAACCTGTATTATTTCAGTAGACATTGAAATGAGGATGCATCTTGCTGCCTTTCCAATGAAGCAAGTTTAATTTAGTAATAGGTGAAAAACCATCCCTACAAAGGTGTTAATCAGAGACTTGGCTTTGTGGACACTTTTCAGAGAACAAATTTGTTAGCATAAAAATAAAGCCAGAAAATGAAGAGCTGTTTAATCACGCAATTTGATTTTTTTGCCAGCATATTTCTTTTTCTCTGCAACCCACTGCTAAATTGTGCTTCCTAGATGTTTTTATAAAATCACTGAATCAAATCTAACTCTGATTAAATCAGAGAAGGCCAGGTACCCTACACCATAACAGGGGGTATGAAATTTGACTTGCCTACTTAAAGATCACCAAAATCTGATAACAAGGTCAATTAGGTCGGATTGAACCACCAACCTTTTGGTTAATAGCCATACATACTAACTGATTGCGCCACAGAGACACTTTGCAAAAGTTCATACTGACAAAGGCTAATAAGCATTCATCTAAAACGTTTCCTAGAAAAACTTTAAAAAGTCAATAATCTGGAGAGTTTTTGTAAGATGTTTCTTCCATCAACCAACGAAGAAACACATTGGTACTTTCCCATGATGAGTGAGTGCTTCAGGATCTCTTGCACTTACATGTGCAGCAGAGTACTGCAATGGAAGCATGCTGGGCCCATAAGCCAGAGGTAGGCAGATTGAAACTATCCTCTGCTATATTCATTTTTTTTTGTTAATTAAAGTAATCCAAAACTGGGATTGATATTTTGGCTCTTTTATTTTTACTTAAAGTACAATAACTTTTACAATTTTAATTTGTTTTAATAGTATATTGACAGTATTGTTTTCTTTCAGAAATCCACTTCATTTTCTTTACCCTATTATTAAAATGGTAATTGACAAAAACAAACTACATTGTCACCAGAAGAGCAATACAAAATGTACAAGTGATATATTAAAATCATCTTTCCAGCTTGAATTTCAATGATGCATTGGGGCAACGATTTTGTGAGAAACATCTTCACCCTTAAATAAAGATTTTCTTAATTCCTTACCTGTGTGCTAATTAGATATCACCTTGTTTTCACATTAAACAGACTTCCACATGAGAAAGCAGCTTAAACAGCTCTTCATTTTCTGGCTTTATTTTTATGCTAACAAATTTGTTCTCTGAAAAGTGTCCACAAAGCCAAGTCTCTGATTAACACCTTTGTAGGGATGGTTTTTCACCTGTTACTAAATTAAACTTGCTTCATTGGAAAGGCAGCAAGATGCATCCTCATTTCAATGTCTACTGAAATAATACAGGTTGACACCAGGAAACATTAACGCCACTGCATCCTTGCTGCTTTCTCATGTGGAAGTCTGTTTAATGTGAAAACAAGGTGATATCTAATTAGCACACAGGTAAGGAATTAATAAAATCTTTATTTAAGGGTGAAGATGTTTCTCACAAAATCGTTGCCCCAATGCATCATTGAAATTCAAGCTGGAAAGATGATTTTAATATATCACTTGTACATTTTGTATTGCTCTTCTGGTGACAATGTAGTTTGTTTTTGTCAATTACCATTTTAATAATAGGGTAAAGAAAATGAAGTGGATTTCTGAAAGAAAACAATACTGTCAATATACTATTAAAACAAATTAAAATGGTAAAAGTTATTGTACTTTAAGTAAAAATAAAAGAGCCAAAATATCAATCCCAGTTTTGGATTACTTTAATTAACAAAAAAAAATGCATATAGCAGAGGATAGTTTCAATCTGCCTACCTCTGGCTTATGGGCCCAGCATGCTTCCATTGCAGTACTCTGCTGCACATGTAAGTGCAAGAGATCCTGAAGCACTCACTCATCATGGGAAAGTACCAATGTGTTTCTTCGTTGGTTGATGGAAGAAACATCTTACAAAAACTCTCCAGATTATTGACTTTTTAAAGTTTTTCTAGGAAACGTTTTAGATGAATGCTTATTAGCCTTTGTCAGTATGAACTTTTGCAAAGTGTCTCTGTGGCACAATCAGTTAGTATGTACGGCTATTAACCAAAAGGTTGGTGGTTCAATCCCACCCAGGGACCTAATTGACCTTGTTATCAGATTTTGGTGATCTTTAAGTAGGCAAGTCAAATTTCATACCCCCTGTTATGGTGTAGGGTACCTTGCCTTCTCTGATTTAATCAGAGTTAGATTTGATTCAGTGATTTTATAAAAACATCTAGGAAGCACAATTTAGCAGTGGGTTGCAGAGAAAAAGAAATATGCTGGCAAAAAAAATCAAATTGCGTGATTAAACAGCTCTTCATTTTCTGGCTTTATTTTTATGCTAACAAATTTGTTCTCTGAAAATTGTCCACAAAGCCAAGTCTCTGATTAACACCTTTGTAGGGATGGTTTTTCACCTATTACTAAATGAAACTTGCTTCATTGGAAAGGCAGTAAGATGCATCCTCATTTCAATGTCTACTGAAATAATACAGGTTGACACCAGGAAACATTAACGCCACTGCATCCTTGCTGCTTTCTCATGTGGAAGTCTGTTTAATATGAAAACAAGGTGATATCTAATTAGCACACAGGTAAGGAATTAAGAAAATCTTTATTTAAGGGTGAAGATGTTTCTCACAAAATCGTTGCCCCAATGCATCATTGTAATTCAAGCTGGAAAGATGATTTTAATATATCACTTGTACATTTTGAATTGCTCTTCTGGTGACAATGTAGTTTGTTTTTGTCAATTACCATTTAAAAAATAGGGTAAAGAAAATTAAGTGGATTTTTGAAAGAAAACAATACTGTCAATATACTATTAAAACAAATTAAAATGGTAAAAGTTATTGTACTTTAAGTAAAAATAAAAGAGCCAAAATATCAATCCCAGTTTTGGATTACTTTAATTAACAAACAATAAAATGCATATAGCAGAGGATAGTTTCAATCTGCCTACCTCTGGGTTATGGGCCCAGCATGCTTCCATTGCTGTACTCTGCTGCACATGTAAGTGCAAGAGATCCTGAAGCACTCACTCAACATGGGAAAGTACCAATGTGTTTCTTCGTTGGTTGATGGAAGAAACATCTTACAAAAACTCTCCAGATTATTGACTTTTTAAAGTTTTTTTAGGAAACGTTTTAGATGAATGCTTATTAGCCCTTGTCAGTATATACTTTCACAATGTGTCTCTGTGGCGCAATCAGTTAGTGTTTACGGCTATTAACCAAAAGGTTGGTGGTTCAATCCCACCCAGGTACGTAATTGACCTTGTTATCAGATTTTGGTGATCTTTAAGTAGACAAGTCAAAATTTCAAACCACCTGTTATGGTGTAGGGTACCTGGCCTTCTCTGATGTAATCAGAGTTAGATTTGATTCAGTGATTTTATAAAAACAGCTAGGAAGCACAATTTAGCAGTGGGTTGCAGAGAAAAAGAAATATGCTGGCAAAAAAATCCATTTGAGTGATTAAACAGCTCTTCATTTTCTGGCTTTATTTTTATGCTAACAAATTTGTTCTCTGAAAAGGGTCCACAAAGCCAAGTCTCTGATTAACACCTTTGTAGGGATGGTTTTTCACCTATTACTAAATTAAACTTGCTTCATTGGAAAGGCAGCAAGATGCATCCTCATTTCAATGTCTACTGAAATAATACAGGTTGACACCAGGAAACATTAACGCCACTGCATCCTTGCTGCTTTCTCATGTGGAAGTCTGTTTAATGTGAAAACAAGGTGATATCTAATTAGCACACAGGTAAGGAATTAAGAAAATCTTTATTTAAGGGTGAAGATGTTTCTCACAAAATCGTTGCCCCAATGCATCATTGAAATTCAAGCTGGAAAGATGATTTTAATATATCACTTGTACATTTTGTATTGCTCTTCTGGTGACAATGTAGTTTGTTTTTGTCAATTACCATTTTAATAATAGGGTAAAGAAAATGAAGTGGATTTCTGAAAGAAAACAATACTGTCAATATACTATTAAAACAAATTAAAATTGTAAAAGTTATTGTACTTTAAGTAAAAATAAAAGAGCCAAAATATCAATCCCAGTTTTGGATTACTTTAATTAACAAAAAAAATGCATATAGCAGAGGATAGTTTCAATCTGCCTACCTCTGGGTTATGGGCCCAGCATGCTTCCATTGCAGTACTCTGCTGCACATGTAAGAGATCCTGAAGCACTCACTCATCATGGGAAAGTACCAATGTGTTTCTTCGTTGGTTGATGGAAGAAACATCTTACAAAAACTCTCCAGATTATTGACTTTTTAAAGTTTTTCTAGGAAACGTTTTAGATGAATGCTTATTAGCCTTTGTCAGTATGAGCTTTTGCAAAGTGTCTCTGTGGCGCAATCAGTTAGTATGTACGGCTATTAACCAAAACGTTGGTGGTTCAATCCCACCCAGTGACCTAATTGACCTTGTTATCAGATTTTGGTGATCTTTAAGTAGACAAGTCAAATTTCATACCCCCTGTTATGGTGTAGGGTACCTGGCCTTCTCTGATGTAATCAGAGTTAGATTTGATTCAGTGATTTTATAAAAACATCTAGGAAGCACAATTTAGCAGTGGGTTGCAGAGAAAAAGAAATATGCTGGCAAAAAAATCAAATTGCGTGATTAAACAGCTCTTCATTTTCTGGCTTTATTTTTATGCTAACAAATTTGTTCTCTGAAAAGTGTCCACAAAGCCAAGTCTCTGATTAACACCTTTGTAGGGATGGTTTTTCACCTATTACTAAATTAAACTTGCTTCATTGGAAAGGCAGCAAGATGCATCCTCATTTCAATGTCTACTGAAATAATACAGGTTGACACCAGGAAACATTAACGCCACTGCATCCTTGCTGCTTTCTCATGTGGAAGTCTGTTTAATGTGAAAACAAGGTGATATCTAATTAGCACACAGGTAAGAAATTACGAAAATCTTTATTTAAGGGTGAAGATGTTTCTCACAAAATCGTTGCCCCAATGCATCATTGAAATTCAAGCTGGAAAGATGATTTTAATATATCACTTGTACATTTTGTATTGCTCTTCTGGTGACAATGTAGTTTGTTTTTGTCAATTACCATTTTAATAATAGGGTAAAGAAAATGAAGTGGATTTTTGAAAGAAAACAATACTGTCAATATACTATTAAAACAAAATAAATGGTAAAAGTTATTGTACTTTAAGTAAAAATAAAAGAGACAAAATATCAATCCCAGTTTTGGATTACTTTAATTAACAAAAAAAAATGCATATAGCAGAGGATAGTTTCAATCTGCCTACCTCTGGGTTATGGGCCCAGCATGCTTCCATTGCTGTACTCTGCTGCACATGTAAGTGCAAGAGATCCTGAAGCACTCACTCATCATTGGAAAGTACCAATGTGTTTCTTCGTTGGTTGATGGAAGAAACATCTTACAAAAACTCTCCAGATTATTGACTTTTTAAAGTTTTTCTAGGAAACGTTTTAGATGAATGCTTATTAGCCCTTGTCAGTATATACTTTCACAATGTGTCTCTGTGGCGCAATCAGTTAGTGTGTACGGCTATTAACCAAAAGGTTGGTGGTTCAATCCCACCCAGGTACGTAATTGACCTTGTTATCAGATTTTGGTGATCTTTAAGTAGACAAGTCAAAATTTCAAACCCCCTGTTATGGTGTAGGGTACCTGGCCTTCTCTGATGTAATCAGAGTTAGATTTGATTCAGTGATTTTATAAAAACAGCTAGGAAGCACAATTTAGCAGTGGGTTGCAGAGAAAAAGAAATATGCTGGCAAAAAAATCCATTTGAGTGATTAAACAGCTATTCATTTTCTGGCTTTATTTTTATGCTAACAAATTTGTTCTCTGAAAAGTGTCCACAAAGCCAAGTCTCTGATTAACACCTTTGTAGGGATGGTTTTTCACCTATTACTAAATTAAACTTGCTTCATTGGAAAGGCAGCAAGATGCATCCTCATTTCAATGTCTACTGAAATAATACAGGTTGACACCAGGAAACATTAACGCCACTGCATCCTTGCTGCTTTCTCATGAGGAAGTCTGTTTAATGTGAAAACAAGGTGATATCTAATTAGCACACAGGTAAGGAATTAAGAAAATCTTTATTTAAGGGTGAAGATGTTTCTCACAAAATCGTTGCCGCAATGCATCATTGAAATTCAAGCTGGAAAGATAATTTTAATATATCACTTGTACATTTTGTATTGCTCTTCTGGTGACAATGTAGTTTGTTTTTGTCAATTACCATTTTAATAATAGGGTAAAGAAAATGAAGTGGATTTTTGAAAGAAAACAATACTGTCAATATACTATTAAAACAAATTAAAATGGTAAAAGTTATTGTACTTTAAGTAAAAATAAAAGAGCCAAAATATCAATCCCAGTTTTGGATCACTTTAATTAACAAAAAAAAAAAAGCATACAGCAGAGGATAGTTTCAATCTGCCTACCTCTGGGTTATGAGCCCAGCATGCTTCCATTGCTGTACTCTGCTGCACATGTAAGTGCAAGAGATCCTGAAGCACTCACGATGAGTGAGTGCTTCAGGATCTCTTGCACTTACATGTGCAGCAGAGTACAGCAATGGAAGCATGCTGGGCTCATAACCCAGAGGTAGGCAGATTGAAACTATCCTCTGCTCGTTGGTTGATGGAAGAAACATCTTACAAAAACTCTCCAGATTATTGACTTTTTAAAGTTTTTCTAGGAAACGTTTTAGATGAATGCTTATTAGCCCTTGTCAGTATATACTTTCGTAATGTGTCTCTGTGGCGCAATCAGTTAGTGTGTATGGCTATTAACCAAAAGGTTGGTGGTTCAATCCCACCCAGGTATGTAATTGACCTTGTTATCAGATTTTGGTGATCTTTAAGTAGACAAGTCAAAATTTCAAACCCCCTGTTATGGTGTAGGGTACCTGGCCTTCTCTGATGTAATCAGAGTTAGATTTGATTCAGTGATTTTATAAAAACAGCTAGGAAGCACAATTTAGCAGTGGGTTGCAGAGAAAAAGAAATATGCTGGCAAAAAAATCCATTTGAGTGATTAAACAGCTCTTCATTTTCTGGCTTTATTTTTATGCTAACAAATTTGTTCTCTGAAAAGTGTCCACAAAGCCAAGTCTCTGATTAACACCTTTGTAGGGATGGTTTTTCACCTATTACTAAATTAAACTTGCTTCATTGGAAGGGCAGCAAGATGCATCTTCATTTCAATGTCTACTGAAATAATACAGGTTGACACCAGGAAACATTAACGCCACTGCATCCTTGCTGCTTTCTCATGTGGAAGTCTGTTTAATGTGAAAACAAGGTGATATCTAATTAGCACACAGGTAAGGAATTAAGAAAATCTTTATTTAAGGGTGAAGATGTTTCTCACAAAATCGTTGCCCCAATGCATCATTGAAATTCAAGCTGGAAAGATGATTTTAATATATCACTTGTACATTTTGTATTGTGGTGACAATGTAGTTTGTTTTTGTCAATTACCATTTTAATAATAGGGTAAAGAAAATGAAGTGGATTTTTGAAAGAAAACAATACTGTCAATATACTATTAAAACAAAATAAATGGTAAAAGTTATTGTACTTTAAGTAAAAATAAAAGAGCCAAAATATCAATCCCAGTTTTGGATTACTTTAATTAACCAAAAAAAATGCATATAGCAGAGGATAGTTTCAATCTGCCTACCTCTGGCTTATGGGCCCAGCATGCTTCCATTGCAGTACTCTGCTGCACATGTAAGTGCAAGAGATCCTGAAGCACTCACTCATCATGGGAAAGTACCAATGTGTTTCTTCGTTGGTTGATGGAAGAAACATCTTACAAAAACTCTCCAGATTATTGACTTTTTAAAGTTTTTCTAGGAAACGTTTTAGATGAATGCTTATTAGCCTTTGTCAGTAAGAACTTTTGCAAAGTATCTCTGTGGCGCAATCAGTTAGTATGTATGGCTATTAACCAAAAGGTTGGTGGTTCAATCCCACCCAGGGACGTAATTGACCTTGTTATCAGATTTTGGTGATCT
This sequence comes from Pseudophryne corroboree, assembly GCF_028390025.1. Lineage (NCBI taxonomy): Eukaryota > Metazoa > Chordata > Amphibia > Anura > Myobatrachidae > Pseudophryne > Pseudophryne corroboree. Next base: position 142,658 of record NW_026968254.1, on the reverse strand, counting down.
TTAAGTAGACAAGTCAAATTTCATACCCCCTGTTATGGTGTAGGGTACCTGGCCTTCTCTGATGTAATCAGAGTTAGATTTGATTCAGTGATTTTATAAAAACATCTAGGAAGCACAATTTAGCAGTGGGTTGCAGAGAAAAAGAAATATGCTGGCAAAAAAATCAAATTGTGTGATTAAACAGCTCTTCATTTTCTGGCTTTATTTTTATGCTAACAAATTTGTTCTCTGAAAAGTGTCCACAAAGCCAAGTCTCTGATTAACACCTTTGTAGGGATGGTTTTTCACCTATTACTAAATTAAACTTGCTTCATTGGAAAGGCAGCAAGATGCATCCTCATTTCAATGTCTACTGAAATAATACAGGTTGACACCAGGAAACATTAACGCCACTGCATCCTTGCTGCTTTCTCATGTGGAAGTCTGTTTAATGTGAAAACAAGGTGATATCTAATTAGCACACAGGTAAGGAATTAAGAAAATCTTTATTTAAGGGTGAAGATGTTTCTCACAAAATCGTTGCCGCAATGCATCATTGAAATTCAAGCTGGAAAGATAATTTTAATATATCACTTGTACATTTTGTATTGCTCTTCTGGTGACAATGTAGTTTGTTTTTGTCAATTACCATTTTAATAATAGGGTAAAGAAAATGAAGTGGATTTTTGAAAGAAAACAATACTGTCAATATACTATTAAAACAAATTAAAATGGTAAAAGTTATTGTACTTTAAGTAAAAATAAAAGAGCCAAAATATCAATCCCAGTTTTGGATCACTTTAATTAACAAAAAAAAAAGCATACAGCAGAGGATAGTTTCAATCTGCCTACCTCTGGGTTATGAGCCCAGCATGCTTCCATTGCTGTACTCTGCTGCACATGTAAGTGCAAGAGATCCTGAAGCACTCACGATGAGTGAGTGCTTCAGGATCTCTTGCACTTACATGTGCAGCAGAGTACAGCAATGGAAGCATGCTGGGCTCATAACCCAGAGGTAGGCAGATTGAAACTGTCCTCTGCTCGTTGGTTGATGGAAGAAACATCTTACAAAAACTCTCCAGATTATTGACTTTTTAAAGTTTTTCTAGGAAACGTTTTAGATGAATGCTTATTAGCCCTTGTCAGTATATACTTTCGCAATGTGTCTCTGTGGCGCAATCAGTTAGTGTGTACGGCTATTAACCAAAAGGTTGGTGGTTCAATCCCACCCAGGTACGTAATTGACCTTGTTATCAGATTTTGGTGATCTTTAAGTAGACAAGTCAAAATTTCAAACCCCCTGTTATGGTGTAGGGTACCTGGCCTTCTCTGATGTAATCAGAGTTAGATTTGATTCAGTGATTTTATAAAAACAGATAGGAAGCACAATTTAGCAGTGGGTTGCAGAGAAAAAGAAATATGCTGGCAAAAAAATCCATTTGAGTGATTAAACAGCTCTTCATTTTCTGGCTTTATTTTTATGCTAACAAATTTGTTCTCTGAAAAGTGTCCACAAAGCCAAGTCTCTGATTAACACCTTTGTAGGGATGGTTTTTCACCTATTACTAAATTAAACTTGCTTCATTGGAAAGGCAGCAAGATGCATCCTCATTTCAATGTCTACTGAAATAATACAGGTTGACACCAGGAAACATTAACGCCACTGCATCCTTGCTGCTTTCTCATGTGGAAGTCTGTTTAATGTGAAAACAAGGTGATATCTAATTAGCACACAGGTAAGGAATTAAGAAAATCTTTATTTAAGGGTGAAGATGTTTCTCACAAAATCGTTGCCCCAATGCATCATTGAAATTCAAGCTGGAAAGATGATTTTAATATATCACTTGTACATTTTGTATTGTGGTGACAATGTAGTTTGTTTTTGTCAATTACCATTTTAATAATAGGGTAAAGAAAATGAAGTGGATTTTTGAAAGAAAACAATACTGTCAATATACTATTAAAACAAAATAAATGGTAAAAGTTATTGTACTTTAAGTAAAAATAAAAGAGCCAAAATATCAATCCCAGTTTTGGATTACTTTAATTAACAAAAAAAAATGCATATAGCAGAGGATAGTTTCAATCTGCCTACCTCTGGCTTATGGGCCCAGCATGCTTCCATTGCAGTACTCTGCTGCACATGTAAGTGCAAGAGATCCTGAAGCACTCACTCATCATGGGAAAGTACCAATGTGTTTCTTCGTTGGTTGATGGAAGAAACATCTTACAAAAACTCTCCAGATTATTGACTTTTTAAAGTTTTTCTAGGAAACGTTTTAGATGAATGCTTATTAGCCTTTGTCAGTATGAACTTTTGCAAAGTATCTCTGTGGCGCAATCAGTTAGTATGTATGGCTATTAACCAAAAGGTTGGTGGTTCAATCCCACCAAGGGACATAATTGACCTTGTTATCAGATTTTGGTGATCTTTAAGTAGACAAGTCAAATTTCATACCCCCTGTTATGGTGTAGGGTACCTGGCCTTCTCTGATGTAATCAGAGTTAGATTTGATTCAGTGATTTTATAAAAACATCTAGGAAGCACAATTTAGCAGTGGGTTGCAGAGAAAAAGAAATATGCTGGCAAAAAAATCAAATTGTGTGATTAAACAGCTCTTCATTTTCTGGCTTTATTTTTATGCTAACAAATTTGTTCTCTGAAAAGTGTCCACAAAGCCAAGTCTCTGATTAACACCTTTGTAGGGATGGTTTTTCACCTATTACTAAATTAAACTTGCTTCATTGGAAAGGCAGCAAGATGCATCCTCATTTCAATGTCTACTGCAATAATACAGGTTGACACCAGGAAACATTAACGCCACTGCATCCTTGCTGCTTTCTCATGTGGAAGTCTGTTTAATATGAAAACAAGGTGATATCTAATTAGCACACAGGTAAGGAATTAAGAAAATCTTTATTTAAGGGTGAAGATGTTTCTCACAAAATCGTTGCCCCAATGCATCATTGAAATTCAAGCTGGAAAGATGATTTTAATATATCACTTGTACATTTTGAATTGCTCTTCTGGTGACAATGTAGTTTGTTTTTGTCAATTACCATTTAAATAATAGGGTAAAGAAAATTAAGTGGATTTTTGAAAGAAAACAATACTGTCAATATACTATTAAAACAAATTAAAATGGTAAAAGTTATTGTACTTTAAGTAAAAATAAAAGAGCCAAAATATCAATCCCAGTTTTGGATTACTTTAATTAACAAACAAAAAAATGCATATAGCAGAGGATAGTTTCAATCTGCCTACCTCTGGGTTATGGGCCCAGCATGCTTCCATTGCTGTACTCTGCTGCACATGTAAGTGCAAGAGATCCTGAAGCACTCACTCATCATGGGAAAGTACCAATGTGTTTCTTCGTTGGTTGATGGAAGAAACATCTTACAAAAACTCTCCAGATTATTGACTTTTTAAAGTTTTTCTAGGAAACGTTTTAGATGAATGCTTATTAGCCCTTGTCAGTATATACTTTCACAATGTGTCTCTGTGGCGCAATCAGTTAGTGTGTACGGCTGTTAACCAAAAGGTTGGTGGTTCAATCCCACCCAGGTCTGTAATTAACCTTGTTATCAGATTTTGGTGATCTTTAAGTAGACAAGTCAAAATTTCAAACCCCCTGTTATGGTGTAGGGTACCTGGCCTTCTCTGATGTAATCAGAGTTAGATTTGATTCAGTGATTTTATAAAAACAGCTAGGAAGCACAATTTAGCAGTGGGTTGCAGAGAAAAAGAAATATGCTGGCAAAAAAATCCATTTGAGTGATTAAACAGCTCTTCATTTTCTGGCTTTATTTTTATGCTAACAAATTTGTTCTCTGAAAAGTGTCCACAAAGCCAAGTCTCTGATTAACACCTTTGTAGGGATGGTTTTTCACCTATTACTAAATTAAACTTGCTTCATTGGAAAGGCAGCAAGATGCATCCTCATTTCAATGTCTACTGAAATAATACAGGTTGACACCAGGAAACATTAACGCCACTGCATCCTTGCTGCTTTCTCATGTGGAAGTCTGTTTAATGTGAAAACAAGGTGATATCTAATTAGCACACAGGTAAGGAATTAAGAAAATCTTTATTTAAGGGTGAAGATGTTTCTCACAAAATCGTTGCCCCAATGCATCATTGAAATTCAAGCTGGAAAGATGATTTTAATATATCACTTGTACATTTTGTATTGCTCTTCTGGTGACAATGTAGTTTGTTTTTTTCAATTACCATTTTAATAATAGGGTAAAGAAAATGAAGTGGATTTCTGAAAGAAAACAATACTGTCAATATACTATTAAAACAAATTAAAATGGTAAAAGATATTGTACTTTAAGTAAAAATAAAAGAGCCAAAATATCAATCCCAGTTTTGGATTACTTTAATTAACAAAAAAAAATGCATATAGCAGAGGATAGTTTCAATCTGCCTACCTCTGGGTTATGGGCCCAGCATGCTTCCATTGCAGTACTCTGCTGCACATGTAAGTGCAAGAGATCCTGAAGCACTCACTCATCATGGGAAAGTACCAATGTGTTTCTTCGTTGGTTGATGGAAGAAACATCTTACAAAAACTCTCCAGATTATTGACTTTTTAAAGTTTTTCTAGGAAACGTTTTAGATGAATGCTTATTAGCCTTTGTCAGTATCAACTTTTGCAAAGTGTCTCTGTGGCGCAATCAGTTAGTATGTACGGCTATTAACCAAAACGTTGGTGGTTCAATCCCACCCAGGGACCTAATTGACCTTGTTATCAGATTTTGGTGATCTTTAAGTAGACAAGTCAAATTTCATACCCCCTGTTATGGTGTAGGGTACCTGGCCTTCTCTGATGTAATCAGAGTTAGATTTGATTCAGTGATTTTATAAAAACATCTAGGAAGCACAATTTAGCAGTGGGTTGCAGAGAAAAAGAAATATGCTGGCAAAAAAATCAAATTGCGTGATTAAACAGCTCTTCATTTTCTGGCTTTATTTTTATGCTAACAAATTTGTTCTCTGAAAAGTGTCCACAAAGCCAAGTCTCTGATTAACACCTTTGTAGGGATGGTTTTTCACCTATTACTAAATTAAACTTGCTTCATTGGAAAGGCAGCAAGATGCATCCTCATTTCAATGTCTACTGAAATAATACAGGTTGACACCAGGAAACATTAACGCCACTACATCCTTGCTGCTTTCTCATGTGGAAGTCTGTTTAATGTGAAAACAAGGTGATATCTAATTAGCACACAGGTAAGAAATTACGAAAATCTTTATTTAAGGGTGAAGATGTTTCTCACAAAATCGTTGCCCCAATGCATCATTGAAATTCAAGCTGGAAAGATGATTTTAATATATCACTTGTACATTTTGTATTGCTCTTCTGGTGACAATGTAGTTTGTTTTTGTCAATAACCATTTTAATAATAGGGTAAAGAAAATGAAGTGGATTTTTGAAAGAAAACAATACTGTCAATATACTATTAAAACAAAATAAATGGTAAAAGTTATTGTACTTTAAGTAAAAATAAAAGAGACAAAATATCAATCCCAGTTTTGGATTACTTTAATTAACAAAAAAAAATGCATATAGCAGAGGATAGTTTCAATCTGCCTACCTGTGGCTTATAGGCCCAGCATGCTTCCATTGCAGTACTCTGCTGCACATGTAAGTGCAAGAGATCCTGAAGCACTCACTCATCATGGGAAAGTACCAATGTGTTTCTTCGTTGGTTGATGGAAGAAACATCTTACAAAAACTTATCAGATTATTGACTTTTTAAAGTTTTTCTAGGAAACGTTTTAGATGAATGCTTATTAGCCTTTGTCAGTATGAACTTTTGCAAAGTATCTCTGTGGCGCAATCAGTTAGTATGTATGGCTATTAACCAAAAGGCTGGTGGTTCAATCCCACCCGGGGACGTAATTGACCTTGTTATCAGATTTTGGTGATCTTTAAGTAGACAAGTCAAATTTCATACCCCCTGTTATGGTGTAGGGTACCTGGCCTTCTCTGATGTAATCAGAGTTAGATTTGATTCAGTGATTTTATAAAAACATCTAGGAAGCACAATTTAGCAGTGGGTTGCAGAGAAAAAGAAATATGCTGGCAAAAAAATCAAATTGCGTGATTAAACAGCTCTTCATTTTCTGGCTTTATTTTTATGCTAACAAATTTGTTCTCTGAAAAGTGTCCACAAAGCCAAGTCTCTGATTAACACCTTTGTAGGGATGGTTTTTCACCTATTACTAAATTAAACTTGCTTCATTGGAAAGGCAGCAAGATGCATCCTCATTTCAATGTCTACTGAAATAATACAGGTTGACACCAGGAAACATTAACGCCACTGCATCCTTGCTGCTTTCTCATGTGGAAGTCTGTTTAATGTGAAAACAAGGTGATATCTAATTAGCACACAGGTAAGAAATTACGAAAATCTTTATTTAAGGGTGAAGATGTTTCTCACAAAATCGTTGCCCCAATGCATCATTGAAATTCAAGCTGGAAAGATGATTTTAATATATCACTTGTACATTTTGTATTGCTCTTCTGGTGACAATGTAGTTTGTTTTTGTCAATTACCATTTTAATAATAGGGTAAAGAAAATGAAGTGGATTTTTGAAAGAAAACAATACTGTCAATATACTATTAAAACAAAATAAATGGTAAAAGTTATTGTACTTTAAGTAAAAATAAAAGAGACAAAATATCAATCCCAGTTTTGGATTACTTTAATTAACAAACAAAAAAAAATGCATATAGCAGAGAATAGTTTCAATCTGCCTACCTCTGGGTTATGGGCCCAGCATGCTTCCATTGCTGTACTCTGCTGCACATGTAAGTGCAAGAGATCCTGAAGCACTCACTCATCATGGGAAAGTACCAATGTGTTTCTTCGTTGGTTGATGGAAGAAACATCTTACAAAAACTCTCCAGATTATTGACTTTTTAAAGTTTTTCTAGGAAACGTTTTAGATGAATGCTTATTAGCCCTTGTCAGTATATACTTTCACAATGTGTCTCTGTGGCGCAATCAGTTAGTGTGTACGGCTATTAACCAAAAGGTTGGTGGTTCAATCCCACCCAGGTACGTAATTGACCTTGTTATCAGATTTTGGTGATCTTTAAGTAGACAAGTCAAAATTTCAAACCCCCTGTTATGGTGTAGGGTACCTGGCCTTCTCTGATGTAATCAGAGTTAGATTTGATTCAGTGATTTTATAAAAACAGCTAGGAAGCACAATTTAGCAGTGGGTTGCAGAGAAAAAGAAATATGCTGGCAAAAAAATCCATTTGAGTGATTAAACAGCTCTTCATTTTCTGGCTTTATTTTTATGCTAACAAATTTGTTCTCTGAAAAGTGTCCACAAAGCCAAGTCTCTGATTAACACCTTTGTAGGGATGGTTTTTCACCTATTACTAAATTAAACTTGCTTCATTGGAAAGGCAGCAAGATGCATCCTCATTTCAATGTCTACTGAAATAATACAGGTTGACACCAGGAAACATTAACGCCACTGCATCCTTGCTGCTTTCTCATGTGGAAGTCTGTTTAATGTGAAAACAAGGTGATATCTAATTAGCACACAGGTAAGGAATTAAGAAAATCTTTATTTAAGGGTGAAGATGTTTCTCACAAAATCGTTGCCCCAATGCATCATTGAAATTCAAGCTGGAAAGATGATTTTAATATATCACTTGTACATTTTGTATTGCTCTTCTGGTGACAATGTAGTTTGTTTTTGTCAATTACCATTTTAATAATAGGGTAAAGAAAATGAAGTGGATTTTTGAAAGAAAACAATACTGTCAATATACTATTAAAACAAAATAAAATGGTAAAAGTTATTGTACTTTAAGTAAAAATAAAAGAGCCAAAATATCAATCCCAGTTTTGGATTACTTTAATTAACAAAAAAAATGCATATAGCAGAGGATAGTTTCAATCTGCCTACCTCTGGGTTATGGGCCCAGCATGCTTCCATTGCAGTACTCTGCTGCACATGTAAGTGCAAGAGATCCTGAAGCACTCACTCATCATGGGAAAGTACCAATGTGTTTCTTCGTTGGTTGATGGAAGAAACATCTTACAAAAACTCTCCAGATTATTGACTTTTTAAAGTTTTTCTAGGAAACGTTTTAGATGAATGCTTATTAGCCTTTGTCAGTATGAACTTTTGCAAAGTGTCTCTGTGGCGAAATCAGTTAGTATGTACGGCTGTTAACCGAAAGGTTGTTGGTTCAATCCCACGCAGGGACCTAATTGACCTTGTTATCAGATTTTGGTGATCTTTAAGTAGACAAGTCAAATTTCATATCCCCTGTTATGGTGTAGGGTACCTGGCCTTCTCTGATGTAATCAGAGTTAGATTTGATTCAGTGATTTTATAAAAACATCTAGGAAGCACAATTTAGCAGTGGGTTGCAGAGAAAAAGAAATATGCTGGCAAAAAAATCAAATTGCGTGATTAATCAGCTCTTCATTTTCTGGCTTTATTTTTATGCTAACAAATTTGTTCTCTGAAAAGTGTCCACAAAGCCAAGTCTCTGATTAACACCTTTGTAGGGATGGTTTTTCACCTATTACTAAATTAAACTTGCTTCATTGGAAAGGCAGCAAGATGCATCCTCATTTCAATGTCTACTGAAATAATACAGGTTGACACCAGGAAACATTAACGCCACTGCATCCTTGCTGCTTTCTCATGTGGAAGTCTGTTTAATGTGAAAACAAGGTGATATCTAATTAGCACACAGGTAAGAAATTACGAAAATCTTTATTTAAGGGTGAAGATGTTTCTCACAAAATTGTTGCCCCAATGCATCATTAAAATTCAAGCTGGAAAGATGATTTTAATATATCACTTGTACATTTTGTATTGCTCTTCTGGTGACAATGTAGTTTTTTTGTCAATTACCATTTTAATAATAGGGTAAAGAAAATTAAGTGGATTTTTGAAAGAAAACAATACTGTCAATATACTATTAAAACAAATTAAAATGGTAAAAGTTATTGTACTTTAAGTAAAAATAAAAGAGCAAAAATATCAATCCCAGTTTTGATTACTTAAATTAACAAAAAAAATGCATATAGCAGAGGATAGTTTCAATCTGCCTACCTCTGGGTTATGGGCCCAGCATGCTTCCATTGCAGTACTCTGCTGCACATGTAAGTGCAAGAGATCCTGAAGCACTCACTCATCATGGGAAAGTACCAATGTGTTTCTTCGTTGGTTGATGGAAGAAACATCTTACAAAAACTCTCCAGATTATTGACTTTTTAAAGTTTTGCTAGGAAACGTTTAAGATGAATGCTTATTAGCCTTTGTCAGTATGGACTTTTGCAAAGTGTCTCTCTGGCGCAATCAGTTAGTATGTATGGCTATTAACCAAAAGGTTGGTGGTTCAATCCCACCCAGGGACCTAATTGACCTTGTTATCAGATTTTGGTGATCTTTAAGTAGACAAGTCAAAATTTCAAACCCCCTGTTATGGTGTAGGGTACCTGGCCTTCTCTGATGTAATCAGAGTTAGATTTGATTCAGTGATTTTATAAAAACAGCTAGGAAGCACAATTTAGCAGTGGGTTGCAGAGAAAAAAAATATGCTGGCAGAAAAATCCAATTGAGTGATTAAACAGCTCTTTATTTTCTGGCTTTATTTTTATGCTAACAAATTTGTTCTCTGAAAAGTGTCCACAAAGCCAAGTCTCTGATTAACACCTTTGTAAGGATGGTTTTTCACCTATTACTAAATTAAACTTGCTTCATTGGAAAGGCAGCAAGATGCATCCTCATTTCAATGTCTACTGAAATATTACAAGTTGACACCAGGAAACATTAACGCCAATTCATCCTTGCTGCTTTCTCATGTGGAAGTCTGTTTAATATGAAAACAAGGTGATATCTAATTAGCACACAGGTAAGGAATTAAGAAAATCTTTATTTAAGGGTGAAGATGTTTCTCACAAAATTGTTGACCCAATGCATCATTGAAATTCAAGCTGGAAAGATGATTTTAATATATCACTTGTACATTTTGTATTGCTCTTCTGGTGACAATGTAGTTTGTTTTTGTCAATTACCATTTTAATAATAGGGTAAAGAAAATGAAGTGGATTTTTGAAAGAAAACAATACTGTCAATATACTATTAAAACAAATTAAAATGGTAAAAGTTATTGTACTTTAAGTAAAAATAAAAGAGCCAAAATATCAATCCCAGTTTTGGATTACTTTAATTAACAAACAAAAAAATGCATATAGCAGAGGATAGTTTCAATCTGCCTACCTCTGGGTTATGGGCCCAGCATGCTTCCATTGCTGTACTCTGCTGCACATGTAAGTGCAAGAGATCCTGAAGCACTCACTCATCATGGGAAAGTACCAATGTGTTTCTTCGTTGGTTGATAGAAGAAACATCTTACAAAAACTCTCCAGATTATTGACTTTTTTAAGTTTTTCTAGGAAACGTTTTAGATGAATGCTTATTAGCATTTGTCAGTATGTACTTTTGCAAAGTGTCTCTGTGGCGCAATCAGTTAGTGTGTAAGGCTATTAACCAAAAGGTTGGTGGTTCAATCCCACCCAGGGACGTAATTGACCTTGTTATCAGATTTTGGTGATCTTTAAGTAGACAAGTCAAATTTCATACCCCCTGTTATGGTGTAGGGTACCTGGCCTTCTCTGATGTAATCAGAGTTAGATTTGATTCAGTGATTTTATAAAAACAGCTAGGAAGCACAATTTAGCAGTGGGTTGCAGAGAAAAAGAAATATGCTGGCAAAAAAATCCATTTGAGTGATTAAACAGCTCTTCATTTTCTGGCTTTATTTTTATGCTAACAAATTTGTTCTCTGAAAAGTGTCCACAAAGCCAAGTCTCTGATTAACACCTTTGTAGGGATGGTTTTTCACCTATTACTAAATTAAACTTGCTTCATTGAAAAGGCAGCAAGATGCATCCTCATTTCAATGTCTACTGAAATAATACAGGTTGACACCAGGAAACATTAACGCCACTGCATCCTTGCTGCTTTCTCATGTGGAAGTCTGTTTAATGTGAAAACAAGGTGATATCTAATTAGCACACAGGTAAGGAATTAAGAAAATCTTTATTTAAGGGTGAAGATGTTTCTCACAAAATCGTTGCCCCAATGCATCATTGAAATTCAAGCTGGAAAGATGATTTTAATATATCACTTGTACATTTTGTATTGCTCTTCTGGTGACAATGTAGTTTGTTTTTGTCAATTACCATTTTAATAATAGGGTAAAGAAAATGAAGTGGATTTTTGAAAGAAAACAATACTGTCAATATACTATTAAAACAAATTAAAATGGTAAAAGTTATTGTACTTTAAGTAAAAATAAAAGAGCCAAAATATCAATCCCAGTTTTGGATTACTTTAATTAACAAAAAAAAATGCATATAGCAGAGGATAGTTTCAATCTGCCTACCTCTGGGTTATGGGCCCAGCATGCTTCCATTGCAGTACTCTGCTGCACATGTAAGTGCAAGAGATCCTGAAGCACTCACTCATCATGGGAAAGTACCAATGTGTTTCTTCGTTGGTTGATGGAAGAAACATCTTACAAAAACTCTCCAGATTATTGACTTTTTAAAGTTTTTCTAGGAAACGTTTTAGATGAATGCTTATTAGCCTTTGTCAGTATTAACTTTTGCAAAGTGTCTCTGTGGCGAAATCAGTTAGTATGTATGGCTATTAACCAAAAGGTTGGTGGTTCAATCCCACCTAGGGACCTAATTGACCTTGTTATCAGATTTTGGTGATCTTTAAGTAGACAAGTCAAAATTTCAAACCCCCTGTTATGGTGTAGGGTACCTGGCCTTCTCTGATGTAATCAGAGTTAGATTTGATTCAGTGATTTTATAAAAACAGCTAGGAAGCACAATTTAGCAGTTGGTTGCAGAGAAAAAAAATATGCTGGCAAAAAAATCAAATTGCGTGATTAAACAGCTCTTCATTTTCTGGCTTTATTTTTATGCTAACAAATTTGTTCTCTGAAAAGTGTCCACAAAGCCAAGTCTCTGATTAACACCTTTGTAGGGATGGTTTTTCACCTATTACTAAATTAAACTTGCTTCATTGGAAAGGCAGCAAGATGCATCCTCATTTCAATGTCTACTGAAATAATACAGGTTGACACCAGGAAACATTAACGCCACTACATCCTTGCTGCTTTCTCATGTGGAAGTCTGTTTAATGTGAAAACAAGGTGATATCTAATTAGCACACAGGTAAGAAATTACGAAAATCTTTATTTAAGGGTGAAGATGTTTCTCACAAAATCGTTGCCCCAATGCATCATTGAAATTCAAGCTGGAAAGATGATTTTAATATATCACTTGTACATTTTGTATTGCTCTTCTGGTGACAATGTAGTTTGTTTTTGTCAATAACCATTTTAATAATAGGGTAAAGAAAATGAAGTGGATTTTTGAAAGAAAACAATACTGTCAATATACTATTAAAACAAAATAAATGGTAAAAGTTATTGTACTTTAAGTAAAAATAAAAGAGACAAAATATCAATCCCAGTTTTGGATTACTTTAATTAACAAAAAAAAATGCATATAGCAGAGGATAGTTTCAATCTGCCTACCTGTGGCTTATGGGCCCAGCATGCTTCCATTGCAGTACTCTGCTGCACATGTAAGTGCAAGAGATCCTGAAGCACTCACTCATCATGGGAAAGTACCAATGTGTTTCTTCGTTGGTTGATGGAAGAAACATCTTACAAAAACTCTTCAGATTATTGACTTTTTAAAGTTTTTCTAGGAAACGTTTTAGATGAATGCTTATTAGCCTTTGTCAGTATGAACTTCTGCAAAGTATCTCTGTGGCGCAATCAGTTAGTATGTATGGCTATTAACCAAAAGGCTGGTGGTTCAATCCCACCCGGGGACGTAATTGACCTTGTTATCAGATTTTGGTGATCTTTAAGTAGACAAGTCAAATTTCATACCCCCTGTTATGGTGTAGGGTACCTGGCCTTCTCTGATGTAATCAGAGTTAGATTTGATTCAGTGATTTTATAAAAACATCTAGGAAGCACAATTTAGCAGTGGGTTGCAGAGAAAAAGAAATATGCTGGCAAAAAAAATCAAATTGCGTGATTAAACAGCTCTTCATTTTCTGGCTTTATTTTTATGCTAACAAATTTGTTCTCTGAAAAGTGTCCACAAAGCCAAGTCTCTGATTAACACCTTTGTAGGGATGGTTTTTCACCTATTACTAAATTAAACTTGCTTCATTGGAAAGGCAGCAAGATGCATCCTCATTTCAATGTCTACTGAAATAATACAGGTTGACACCAGGAAACATTAACGCCACTGCATCCTTGCTGCTTTCTCATGTGGAAGTCTGTTTAATGTGAAAACAAGGTGATATCTAATTAGCACACAGGTAAGAAATTACGAAAATCTTTATTTAAGGGTGAAGATGTTTCTCACAAAATCGTTGCCCCAATGCATCATTGAAATTCAAGCTGGAAAGATGATTTTAATATATCACTTGTACATTTTGTATTGCTCTTCTGGTGACAATGTAGTTTGTTTTTGTCAATTACCATTTTAATAATAGGGTAAAGAAAATGAAGTGGATTTTTGAAAGAAAACAATACTGTCAATATACTATTAAAACAAAATAAATGGTAAAAGTTATTGTACTTTAAGTAAAAATAAAAGAGACAAAATATCAATCCCAGTTTTGGATTACTTTAATTAACAAACAAAAAAAAATGCATATAGCAGAGAATAGTTTCAATCTGCCTACCTCTGGGTTATGGGCCCAGCATGCTTCCATTGCTGTACTCTGCTGCACATGTAAGTGCAAGAGATCCTGAAGCACTCACTCATCATGGGAAAGTACCAATGTGTTTCTTCGTTGGTTGATGGAAGAAACATCTTACAAAAACTCTCCAGATTATTGACTTTTTAAAGTTTTTCTAGGAAACGTTTTAGATGAATGCTTATTAGCCTTTGTCAGTATATACTTTCACAATGTGTCTCTGTGGTGCAATCAGTTAGTGTGTACGGCTATTAACCAAAAGGTTGGTGGTTCAATCCCACCCAGGTACGTAATTGACCTTGTTATCAGATTTTGGTGATCTTTAAGTAGACAAGTCAAAATTTCAAACCCCCTGTTATGGTGTAGGGTACCTGGCCTTCTCTGATGTAATCAGAGTTAGATTTGATTCAGTGATTTTATAAAAACAGCTAGGAAGCACAATTTAGCAGTGGGTTGCAGAGAAAAAGAAATATGCTGGCAAAAAAATCCATTTGAGTGATTAAACAGCTCTTCATTTTCTGGCTTTATTTTTATGCTAACAAATTTGTTCTCTGAAAAGTGTCCACAAAGCCAAGTCTCTGATTAACACCTTTGTAGGGATGGTTTTTCACCTATTACTAAATTAAACTTGCTTCATTGGAAAGGCAGCAAGATGCATCCTCATTTCAATGTCTACTGAAATAATACAGGTTGACACCAGGAAACATTAACGCCACTGCATCCTTGCTGCTTTCTCATGTGGAAGTCTGTTTAATGTGAAAACAAGGTGATATCTAATTAGCACACAGGTAAGGAATTAAGAAAATCTTTATTTAAGGGTGAAGATGTTTCTCACAAAATCGTTGCCCCAATGCATCATTGAAATTCAAGCTGGAAAGATGATTTTAATATATCACTTGTACATTTTGTATTGCTCTTCTGGTGACAATGTAGTTTGTTTTTGTCAATTACCATTTTAATAATAGGGTAAAGAAAATGAAGTGGATTTTTGAAAGAAAACAATACTGTCAATATACTATTAAAACAAATTAAAATGGTAAAAGTTATTGTACTTTAAGTAAAAATAAAAGAGCCAAAATATCAATCCCAGTTTTGGATTACTTTAATTAACAAAAAAAAATGCATATAGCAGAGGATAGTTTCAATCTGCCTACCTCTGGGTTATGGGCCCAGCATGCTTCCATTGCAGTACTCTGCTGCACATGTAAGTGCAAGAGATCCTGAAGCACTCACTCATCATGGGAAAGTACCAATGTGTTTCTTCGTTGGTTGATGGAAGAAACATCTTACAAAAACTCTCCAGATTATTGACTTTTTAAAGTTTTTCTAGGAAACGTTTTAGATGAATGCTTATTAGCCTTTGTCAGTATTAACTTTTGCAAAGTGTCTCTGTGGCGAAATCAGTTAGTATGTATGGCTATTAACCAAAAGGTTGGTGGTTCAATCCCACCTAGGGACCTAATTGACCTTGTTATCAGATTTTGGTGATCTTTAAGTAGACAAGTCAAAATTTCAAACCCCCTGTTATGGTGTAGGGTACCTGGCCTTCTCTGATGTAATCAGAGTTAGATTTGATTCAGTGATTTTATAAAAACAGCTAGGAAGCACAATTTAGCAGTTGGTTGCAGAGAAAAAAAATATGCTGGCAAAAAAATCAAATTGCGTGATTAAACAGCTCTTCATTTTCTGGCTTTATTTTTATGCTAACAAATTTGTTCTCTGAAAAGTGTCCACAAAGCCAAGTCTCTGATTAACACCTTTGTAGGGATGGTTTTTCACCTATTACTAAATTAAACTTGCTTCATTGGAAAGGCAGCAAGATGCATCCTCATTTCAATGTCTACTGAAATAATACAGGTTGACACCAGGAAACATTAACGCCACTACATCCTTGCTGCTTTCTCATGTGGAAGTCTGTTTAATGTGAAAACAAGGTGATATCTAATTAGCACACAGGTAAGAAATTACGAAAATCTTTATTTAAGGGTGAAGATGTTTCTCACAAAATCGTTGCCCCAATGCATCATTGAAATTCAAGCTGGAAAGATGATTTTAATATATCACTTGTACATTTTGTATTGCTCTTCTGGTGACAATGTAGTTTGTTTTTGTCAATAACCATTTTAATAATAGGGTAAAGAAAATGAAGTGGATTTTTGAAAGAAAACAATACTGTCAATATACTATTAAAACAAAATAAATGGTAAAAGTTATTGTACTTTAAGTAAAAATAAAAGAGACAAAATATCAATCCCAGTTTTGGATTACTTTAATTAACAAAAAAAAATGCATATAGCAGAGGATAGTTTCAATCTGCCTACCTGTGGCTTATGGGCCCAGCATGCTTCCATTGCAGTACTCTGCTGCACATGTAAGTGCAAGAGATCCTGAAGCACTCACTCATCATGGGAAAGTACCAATGTGTTTCTTCGTTGGTTGATGGAAGAAACATCTTACAAAAACTCTTCAGATTATTGACTTTTTAAAGTTTTTCTAGGAAACGTTTTAGATGAATGCTTATTAGCCTTTGTCAGTATGAACTTCTGCAAAGTATCTCTGTGGCGCAATCAGTTAGTATGTATGGCTATTAACCAAAAGGCTGGTGGTTCAATCCCACCCGGGGACGTAATTGACCTTGTTATCAGATTTTGGTGATCTTTAAGTAGACAAGTCAAATTTCATACCCCCTGTTATGGTGTAGGGTACCTGGCCTTCTCTGATGTAATCAGAGTTAGATTTGATTCAGTGATTTTATAAAAACATCTAGGAAGCACAATTTAGCAGTGGGTTGCAGAGAAAAAGAAATATGCTGGCAAAAAAAATCAAATTGCGTGATTAAACAGCTCTTCATTTTCTGGCTTTATTTTTATGCTAACAAATTTGTTCTCTGAAAAGTGTCCACAAAGCCAAGTCTCTGATTAACACCTTTGTAGGGATGGTTTTTCACCTATTACTAAATTAAACTTGCTTCATTGGAAAGGCAGCAAGATGCATCCTCATTTCAATGTCTACTGAAATAATACAGGTTGACACCAGGAAACATTAACGCCACTGCATCCTTGCTGCTTTCTCATGTGGAAGTCTGTTTAATGTGAAAACAAGGTGATATCTAATTAGCACACAGGTAAGAAATTACGAAAATCTTTATTTAAGGGTGAAGATGTTTCTCACAAAATCGTTGCCCCAATGCATCATTGAAATTCAAGCTGGAAAGATGATTTTAATATATCACTTGTACATTTTGTATTGCTCTTCTGGTGACAATGTAGTTTGTTTTTGTCAATTACCATTTTAATAATAGGGTAAAGAAAATGAAGTGGATTTTTGAAAGAAAACAATACTGTCAATATACTATTAAAACAAAATAAATGGTAAAAGTTATTGTACTTTAAGTAAAAATAAAAGAGACAAAATATCAATCCCAGTTTTGGATTACTTTAATTAACAAACAAAAAAAAATGCATATAGCAGAGAATAGTTTCAATCTGCCTACCTCTGGGTTATGGGCCCAGCATGCTTCCATTGCTGTACTCTGCTGCACATGTAAGTGCAAGAGATCCTGAAGCACTCACTCATCATGGGAAAGTACCAATGTGTTTCTTCGTTGGTTGATGGAAGAAACATCTTACAAAAACTCTCCAGATTATTGACTTTTTAAAGTTTTTCTAGGAAACGTTTTAGATGAATGCTTATTAGCCTTTGTCAGTATATACTTTCACAATGTGTCTCTGTGGTGCAATCAGTTAGTGTGTACGGCTATTAACCAAAAGGTTGGTGGTTCAATCCCACCCAGGTACGTAATTGACCTTGTTATCAGATTTTGGTGATCTTTAAGTAGACAAGTCAAAATTTCAAACCCCCTGTTATGGTGTAGGGTACCTGGCCTTCTCTGATGTAATCAGAGTTAGATTTGATTCAGTGATTTTATAAAAACAGCTAGGAAGCACAATTTAGCAGTGGGTTGCAGAGAAAAAGAAATATGCTGGCAAAAAAATCCATTTGAGTGATTAAACAGCTCTTCATTTTCTGGCTTTATTTTTATGCTAACAAATTTGTTCTCTGAAAAGTGTCCACAAAGCCAAGTCTCTGATTAACACCTTTGTAGGGATGGTTTTTCACCTATTACTAAATTAAACTTGCTTCATTGGAAAGGCAGCAAGATGCATCCTCATTTCAATGTCTACTGAAATAATACAGGTTGACACCAGGAAACATTAACGCCACTGCATCCTTGCTGCTTTCTCATGTGGAAGTCTGTTTAATGTGAAAACAAGGTGATATCTAATTAGCACACAGGTAAGGAATTAAGAAAATCTTTATTTAAGGGTGAAGATGTTTCTCACAAAATCGTTGCCCCAATGCATCATTGAAATTCAAGCTGGAAAGATGATTTTAATATATCACTTGTACATTTTGTATTGCTCTTCTGGTGACAATGTAGTTTGTTTTTGTCAATTACCATTTTAATAATAGGGTAAAGAAAATGAAGTGGATTTTTGAAAGAAAACAATACTGTCAATATACTATTAAAACAAAATAAAATGGTAAAAGTTATTGTACTTTAAGTAAAAATAAAAGAGCCAAAATATCAATCCCAGTTTTGGATTACTTTAATTAACAAAAAAAATGCATATAGCAGAGGATAGTTTCAATCTGCCTACCTCTGGGTTATGGGCCCAGCATGCTTCCATTGCAGTACTCTGCTGCACATGTAAGTGCAAGAGATCCTGAAGCACTCACTCATCATGGGAAAGTACCAATGTGTTTCTTCGTTGGTTGATGGAAGAAACATCTTACAAAAACTCTCCAGATTATTGACTTTTTAAAGTTTTTCTAGGAAACGTTTTAGATGAATGCTTATTAGCCTTTGTCAGTATGAACTTTTGCAAAGTGTCTCTGTGGCGAAATCAGTTAGTATGTACGGCTGTTAACCGAAAGGTTGTTGGTTCAATCCCACCCAGGGACCTAATTGACCTTGTTATCAGATTTTGGTGATCTTTAAGTAGACAAGTCAAATTTCATATCCCCTGTTATGGTGTAGGGTACCTGGCCTTCTCTGATGTAATCAGAGTTAGATTTGATTCAGTGATTTTATAAAAACATCTAGGAAGCACAATTTAGCAGTGGGTTGCAGAGAAAAAGAAATATGCTGGCAAAAAAATCAAATTGCGTGATTAATCAGCTCTTCATTTTCTGGCTTTATTTTTATGCTAACAAATTTGTTCTCTGAAAAGTGTCCACAAAGCCAAGTCTCTGATTAACACCTTTGTAGGGATGGTTTTTCACCTATTACTAAATTAAACTTGCTTCATTGGAAAGGCAGCAAGATGCATCCTCATTTCAATGTCTACTGAAATAATACAGGTTGACACCAGGAAACATTAACGCCACTGCATCCTTGCTGCTTTCTCATGTGGAAGTCTGTTTAATGTGAAAACAAGGTGATATCTAATTAGCACACAGGTAAGTAATTACGAAAATCTTTATTTAAGGGTGAAGATGTTTCTCACAAAATTGTTGCCCCAATGCATCATTAAAATTCAAGCTGGAAAGATGATTTTAATATATCACTTGTACATTTTGTATTGCTCTTCTGGTGACAATGTAGTTTTTTTGTCAATTACCATTTTAATAATAGGGTAAAGAAAATTAAGTGGATTTTTGAAAGAAAACAATACTGTCAATATACTATTAAAACAAATTAAAATGGTAAAAGTTATTGTACTTTAAGTAAAAATAAAAGAGCAAAAATATCAATCCCAGTTTTGATTACTTTAATTAACAAAAAAAATGCATATAGCAGAGGATAGTTTCAATCTGCCTACCTCTGGGTTATGGGCCCAGCATGCTTCCATTGCAGTACTCTGCTGCACATGTAAGTGCAAGAGATCCTGAAGCACTCACTCATCATGGGAAAGTACCAATGTGTTTCTTCGTTGGTTGATGGAAGAAACATCTTACAAAAACTCTCCAGATTATTGACTTTTTAAAGTTTTGCTAGGAAACGTTTAAGATGAATGCTTATTAGCCTTTGTCAGTATGGACTTTTGCAAAGTGTCTCTCTGGCGCAATCAGTTAGTATGTATGGCTATTAACCAAAAGGTTGGTGGTTCAATCCCACCCAGGGACCTAATTGACCTTGTTATCAGATTTTGGTGATCTTTAAGTAGACAAGTCAAAATTTCAAACCCCCTGTTATGGTGTAGGGTACCTGGCCTTCTCTGATGTAATCAGAGTTAGATTTGATTCAGTGATTTTATAAAAACAGCTAGGAAGCACAATTTAGCAGTGGGTTGCAGAGAAAAAAAATATGCTGGCAGAAAAATCCAATTGAGTGATTAAACAGCTCTTTATTTTCTGGCTTTATTTTTATGCTAACAAATTTGTTCTCTGAAAAGTGTCCACAAAGCCAAGTCTCTGATTAACACCTTTGTAAGGATGGTTTTTCACCTATTACTAAATTAAACTTGCTTCATTGGAAAGGCAGCAAGATGCATCCTCATTTCAATGTCTACTGAAATATTACAAGTTGACACCAGGAAACATTAACGCCAATTCATCCTTGCTGCTTTCTCATGTGGAAGTCTGTTTAATATGAAAACAAGGTGATATCTAATTAGCACACAGGTAAGGAATTAAGAAAATCTTTATTTAAGGGTGAAGATGTTTCTCACAAAATTGTTGACCCAATGCATCATTGAAATTCAAGCTGGAAAGATGATTTTAATATATCACTTGTACATTTTGTATTGCTCTTCTGGTGACAATGTAGTTTGTTTTTGTCAATTACCATTTTAATAATAGGGTAAAGAAAATGAAGTGGATTTTTGAAAGAAAACAATACTGTCAATATACTATTAAAACAAATTAAAATGGTAAAAGTTATTGTACTTTAAGTAAAAATAAAAGAGCCAAAATATCAATCCCAGTTTTGGATTACTTTAATTAACAAACAAAAAAATGCATATAGCAGAGGATAGTTTCAATCTGCCTACCTCTGGGTTATGGGCCCAGCATGCTTCCATTGCTGTACTCTGCTGCACATGTAAGTGCAAGAGATCCTGAAGCACTCACTCATCATGGGAAAGTACCAATGTGTTTCTTCGTTGGTTGATAGAAGAAACATCTTACAAAAACTCTCCAGATTATTGACTTTTTTAAGTTTTTCTAGGAAACGTTTTAGATGAATGCTTATTAGCATTTGTCAGTATGTACTTTTGCAAAGTGTCTCTGTGGCGCAATCAGTTAGTGTGTAAGGCTATTAACCAAAAGGTTGGTGGTTCAATCCCACCCAGGGACGTAATTGACCTTGTTATCAGATTTTGGTGATCTTTAAGTAGACAAGTCAAATTTCATACCCCCTGTTATGGTGTAGGGTACCTGGCCTTCTCTGATGTAATCAGAGTTAGATTTGATTCAGTGATTTTATAAAAAACAGCTAGGAAGCACAATTTAGCAGTGGGTTGCAGAGAAAAAGAAATATGCTGGCAAAAAAATCCATTTGAGTGATTAAACAGCTCTTCATTTTCTGGCTTTATTTTTATGCTAACAAATTTGTTCTCTGAAAAGTGTCCACAAAGCCAAGTCTCTGATTAACACCTTTGTAGGGATGGTTTTTCACCTATTACTAAATTAAACTTGCTTCATTGGAAAGGCAGCAAGATGCATCCTCATTTCAATGTCTACTGAAATAATACAGGTTGACACCAGGAAACATTAACGCCACTGCATCCTTGCTGCTTTCTCATGTGGAAGTCTGTTTAATGTGAAAACAAGGTGATATCTAATTAGCACACAGGTAAGGAATTAAGAAAATCTTTATTTAAGGGTGAAGATGTTTCTCACAAAATCGTTGCCCCAATGCATCATTGAAATTCAAGCTGGAAAGATGATTTTAATATATCACTTGTACATTTTGTATTGCTCTTCTGGTGACAATGTAGTTTGTTTTTGTCAATTACCATTTTAATAATAGGGTAAAGAAAATTAAGTGGATTTTTGAAAGAAAACAATACTGTCAATATACTATTAAAACAAATTAAAATGGTAAAAGTTATTGTACTTTAAGTAAAAATAAAAGAGCAAAAATATCAATCCCAGTTTTGATTACTTAAATTAACAAAAAAAATGCATATAGCAGAGCATAGTTTCAATCTGCCTACCTCTGGGTTATGGGCCCAGCATGCTTCCATTGCAGTACTCTGCTGCACATGTAAGTGCAAGAGATCCTGAAGCACTCACTCATCATGGGAAAGTACCAATGTGTTTCTTCGTTGGTTGATGGAAGAAACATCTTACAAAAACTCTCCAGATTATTGACTTTTTAAAGTTTTGCTAGGAAACGTTTAAGATGAATGCTTATTAGCCTTTGTCAGTATGGACTTTTGCAAAGTGTCTCTCTGGCGCAATCAGTTAGTATGTATGGCTATTAACCAAAAGGTTGGTGGTTCAATCCCACCCAGGGACTTAATTGACCTTGTTATCAGATTTTGGTGATCTTTAAGTAGACAAGTCAAAATTTCAAACCCCCTGTTATGGTGTAGGGTACCTGGCCTTCTCTGATGTAATCAGAGTTAGATTTGATTCAGTGATTTTATAAAAACAGCTAGGAAGCACAATTTAGCAGTGGGTTGCAGAGAAAAAAAATATGCTGGCAGAAAAATCCAATTGAGTGATTAAACAGCTCTTTATTTTCTGGCTTTATTTTTATGCTAACAAATTTGTTCTCTGAAAAGTGTCCACAAAGCCAAGTCTCTGATTAACACCTTTGTAAGGATGGTTTTTCACCTATTACTAAATTAAACTTGCTTCATTGGAAAGGCAGCAAGATGCATCCTCATTTCAATGTCTACTGAAATATTACAAGTTGACACCAGGAAACATTAACGCCAATTCATCCTTGCTGCTTTCTCATGTGGAAGTCTGTTTAATATGAAAACAAGGTGATATCTAATTAGCACACAGGTAAGGAATTAAGAAAATCTTTATTTAAGGGTGAAGATGTTTCTCACAAAATTGTTGACCCAATGCATCATTGAAATTCAAGCTGGAAAGATGATTTTAATATATCACTTGTACATTTTGTATTGCTCTTCTGGTGACAATGTAGTTTGTTTTTGTCAATTACCATTTTAATAATAGGGTAAAGAAAATGAAGTGGATTTTTGAAAGAAAACAATACTGTCAATATACTATTAAAACAAATTAAAATGGTAAAAGTTATTGTACTTTAAGTAAAAATAAAAGAGCCAAAATATCAATCCCAGTTTTGGATTACTTTAATTAACAAACAAAAAAATGCATATAGCAGAGGATAGTTTCAATCTGCCTACCTCTGGGTTATGGGCCCAGCATGCTTCCATTGCTGTACTCTGCTGCACATGTAAGTGCAAGAGATCCTGAAGCACTCACTCATCATGGGAAAGTACCAATGTGTTTCTTCGTTGGTTGATAGAAGAAACATCTTACAAAAACTCTCCAGATTATTGACTTTTTTAAGTTTTTCTAGGAAACGTTTTAGATGAATGCTTATTAGCATTTGTCAGTATGTACTTTTGCAAAGTGTCTCTGTGGCGCAATCAGTTAGTGTGTAAGGCTATTAACCAAAAGGTTGGTGGTTCAATCCCACCCAGGGACGTAATTGACCTTGTTATCAGATTTTGGTGATCTTTAAGTAGACAAGTCAAATTTCATACCCCCTGTTATGGTGTAGGGTACCTGGCCTTCTCTGATGTAATCAGAGTTAGATTTGATTCAGTGATTTTATAAAAACAGCTAGGAAGCACAATTTAGCAGTGGGTTGCAGAGAAAAAGAAATATGCTGGCAAAAAAATCCATTTGAGTGATTAAACAGCTCTTCATTTTCTGGCTTTATTTTTATGCTAACAAATTTGTTCTCTGAAAAGTGTCCACAAAGCCAAGTCTCTGATTAACACCTTTGTAGGGATGGTTTTTCACCTATTACTAAATTAAACTTGCTTCATTGGAAAGGCAGCAAGATGCATCCTCATTTCAATGTCTACTGAAATAATACAGGTTGACACCAGGAAACATTAACGCCACTGCATCCTTGCTGCTTTCTCATGTGGAAGTCTGTTTAATGTGAAAACAAGGTGATATCTAATTAGCACACAGGTAAGGAATTAAGAAAATCTTTATTTAAGGGTGAAGATGTTTCTCACAAAATCGTTGCCCCAATGCATCATTGAAATTCAAGCTGGAAAGATGATTTTAATATATCACTTGTACATTTTGTATTGCTCTTCTGGTGACAATGTAGTTTGTTTTTGTCAATTACCATTTTAATAATAGGGTAAAGAAAATGAAGTGGATTTTTGAAAGAAAACAATACTGTCAATATACTATTAAAACAAATTAAAATGGTAAAAGTTATTGTACTTTAAGTAAAAATAAAAGAGCCAAAATATCAATCCCAGTTTTGGGTTACTTTTATT
Organism: Pseudophryne corroboree; assembly: GCF_028390025.1. NCBI lineage: Eukaryota > Metazoa > Chordata > Amphibia > Anura > Myobatrachidae > Pseudophryne > Pseudophryne corroboree. Next base: position 118,429 of record NW_026968254.1, on the reverse strand, counting down.
AACAAAAAAAAATGCATATAGCAGAGGATAGTTTCAATCTGCCTACCTCTGGGTTATGGGCCCAGCATGCTTCCATTGCAGTACTCTGCTGCACATGTAAGTGCAAGAGATCCTGAAGCACTCACTCATCATGGGAAAGTACCAATGTGTTTCTTCGTTGGTTGATGGAAGAAACATCTTACAAAAACTCTCCAGATTATTGACTTTTTAAAGTTTTTCTAGGAAACGTTTTAGATGAATGCTTATTAGCCTTTGTCAGTATTAACTTTTGCAAAGTGTCTCTGTGGCGAAATCAGTTAGTATGTATGGCTATTAACCAAAAGGTTGGTGGTTCAATCCCACCCAGGGACCTAATTGACCTTGTTATCAGATTTTGGTGATCTTTAAGTAGACAAGTCAAAATTTCAAACCCCCTGTTATGGTGTAGGGTACCTGGCCTTCTCTGATGTAATCAGAGTTAGATTTGATTCAGTGATTTTATAAAAACAGCTAGGAAGCACAATTTAGCAGTGGGTTGCAGAGAAAAAGAAATATGCTGGCAGAAAAATCCAATTGAGTGATTAAACAGCTCTTTATTTTCTGGCTTTATTTTTATGCTAACAAATTTGTTCTCTGAAAAGTGTCCACAAAGCCAAGTCTCTGATTAACACCTTTGTAGGGATGGTTTTTCACCTATTACTAAATTAAACTTGCTTCATTGGAAAGGCAGCAAGATGTATCCTCATTTCAATGTCTACTGAAATAATACAGGTTGACACCAGGAAACATTAACGCCACTGCATCCTTGCTGCTTTCTCATGTGGAAGTCTGTTTAATGTGAAAACAAGGTGATATCTAATTAGCACACAGGTAAGGAATTAAGAAAATCTTTATTTAAGGGTGAAGATGTTTCTCACAAAATCGTTGCCCCAATGCATCATTGAAATTCAAGCTGGAAAGATGATTTTAATATATCACTTGTACATTTTGTATTGCTCTTCTGGTGACAATGTAGTTTGTTTTTGTCAATTACCATTTTAATAATAGGGTAAAGAAAATGAAGTGGATTTTTGAAAGAAAACAATACTGTCAATATACTATTAAAACAAATTAAAATGGTAAAAGTTATTGTACTTTAAGTAAAAATAAAAGAGCCAAAATATCAATCCCAGTTTTGGATTACTTTAATTAACAAAAAAAAATGCATATAGCAGAGGATAGTTTCAATCTGCCTACCTCTGGGTTATGGGCCCAGCATGCTTCCATTGCAGTACTCTGCTGCACATGTAAGTGCAAGAGATCCTGAAGCACTCACTCATCATGGGAAAGTACCAATGTGTTTCTTCGTTGGTTGATGGAAGAAACATCTTACAAAAACTCTCCAGATTATTGACTTTTTAAAGTTTTTCTAGGAAACGTTTTAGATGAATGCTTATTAGCCTTTGTCAGTATTAACTTTTGCAAAGTGTCTCTGTGGCGAAATCAGTTAGTATGTATGGCTATTAACCAAAAGGTTGGTGGTTCAATCCCACCCAGGGACCTAATTGACCTTGTTATCAGATTTTGGTGATCTTTAAGTAGACAAGTCAAAATTTCAAACCCCCTGTTATGGTGTAGGGTACCTGGCCTTCTCTGATGTAATCAGAGTTAGATTTGATTCAGTGATTTTATAAAAACAGCTAGGAAGCACAATTTAGCAGTTGGTTGCAGAGAAAAAAAATATGCTGGCAGAAAAATCCAATTGAGTGATTAAACAGCTCTTTATTTTCTGGCTTTATTTTTATGCTAACAAATTTGTTCTCTGAAAAGTGTCCACAAAGCCAAGTCTCTGATTAACACCTTTGTAAGGATGGTTTTTCACCTATTACTAAATTAAACTTGCTTCATTGGAAAGGCAGCAAGATGCATCCTCATTTCAATGTCTACTGAAATATTACAAGTTGACACCAGGAAACATTAACGCCAATTCATCCTTGCTGCTTTCTCATGTGGAAGTCTGTTTAATATGAAAACAAGGTGATATCTAATTAGCACACAGTTAAGGAATTAAGAAAATCTTTATTTAAGGGTGAAGATGTTTCTCACAAAATCGTTGCCCCAATGCATCATTGAAATTCAAGCTGGAAAGATGATTTTAATATATCACTTGTACATTTTGAATTGCTCTTCTGGTGACAATGTAGTTTGTTTTTGTCAATTACCATTTAAATAATAGGGTAAAGAAAATTAAGTGGATTTTTGAAAGAAAACAATACTGTCAATATACTATTAAAACAAATTAAAATGGTAAAAGTTATTGTACTTTAAGTAAAAATAAAAGAGCCAAAATATCAATCCCAGTTTTGGATTACTTTAATTAACAAACAAAAAAATGCATATAGCAGAGGATAGTTTCAATCTGCCTACCTCTGGGTTATGGGCCCAGCATGTTTCCATTGCTGTACTCTGCTGCACATGTAAGTGCAAGAGATCCTGAAGCACTCACTCATCATGGGAAAGTACCAATGTGTTTCTTCGTTGGTTGATAGAAGAAACATCTTACAAAAACTCTCCAGATTATTGACTTTTTTAAGTTTTTCTAGGAAACGTTTTAGATGAATGCTTATTAGCATTTGTCAGTATGGACTTTTGCAAAGTGTCTCTGTGGCGCAATCAGTTAGTGTGTAAGGCTATTAACCAAAAGGTTGGTGGTTCAATCCCACCCAGGGACGTAATTGACCTTGTTATCAGATTTTGGTGATCTTTAAGTAGACAAGTCAAATTTCATACCCCCTGTTATGGTGTAGGGTACCTGGCCTTCTCTGATGTAATCAGAGTTAGATTTGATTCAGTGATTTTATAAAAACAGCTAGGAAGCACAATTTAGCAGTGGGTTGCAGAGAAAAAGAAATATGCTGGCAAAAAAATCCATTTGAGTGATTAAACAGCTCTTCATTTTCTGGCTTTATTTTTATGCTAACAAATTTGTTCTCTGAAAAGTGTCCACAAAGCCAAGTCTCTGATTAACACCTTTGTAGGGATGGTTTTTCACCTATTACTAAATTAAACTTGCTTCATTGGAAAGGCAGCAAGATGCATCCTCATTTCAATGTCTACTGAAATAATACAGGTTGACACCAGGAAACATTAACGCCACTGCATCCTTGCTGCTTTCTCATGTGGAAGTCTGTTTAATGTGAAAACAAGGTGATATCTAATTAGCACACAGGTAAGGAATTAAGAAAATCTTTATTTAAGGGTGAAGATGTTTCTCACAAAATCGTTGCCCCAATACATCATTGAAATTCAAGCTGGAAAGATGATTTTAATATATCACTTGTACATTTTGTATTGCTCTTCAGTTGACAATGTAGTTTGTTTTTGTCAATTACCATTTTAATAATAGGGTAAAGAAAATTAAGTGGATTTTTGAAAGAAAACAATACTGTCAATATACTATTAAAACAAATTAAAATGGTAAAAGTTATTGTACTTTAAGTAAAAATAAAAGAGCCAAAATATCAATCCCAGTTTTGGATTACTTTAATTAACAAACAAAAAATTGCATATAGCAGAGGATAGTTTCAATCGGCCTACCTCTGGGTTATGGGACCAGCATGCTTCCATTGCTGTACTCTGCTGCACATGTAAGTGCAAGAGATCCTGAAGCACTCAATCATCATGGGAAAGTACCAATGTGTTTCTTCGTTGGTTGATAGAAGAAACATCTTACAAAAACTCTCCAGATTATTGACTTTTTTAAGTTTTTCTAGGAAACGTTTTAGATGAATGCTTATTAGCATTTGTCAGTATGGACTTTTGCAAAGTGTCTCTGTGGCGCAATCAGTTAGTGTGTACGGCTATTAACCAAAAGGTTGGTGGTTCAATCCCACCCAGGGACGTAATTGACCTTGTTATCAGATTTTGGTGATCTTTAAGTAGACAAGTCAAATTTCATACCCCCTGTTATGGTGTAGGGTACCTGGCCTTCTCTGATGTAATCAGAGTTAGATTTGATTCAGTGATTTTATAAAAACATCTAGGAAGCACAATTTAGCAGTGGGTTGCAGAGAAAAAGAAATATGCTGGCAAAAAAATCAAATTGCGTGATTAAACAGCTCTTCATTTTCTGGCTTTATTTTTATGCTAACAAATTTGTTCTCTGAAAAGTGTCCACAAAGCCAAGTCTCTGATTAACACCTTTGTAGGGATGGTTTTTCACCTATTACTAAATTAAACTTGCTTCATTGGAAAGGCAGCAAGATGCATCCTCATTTCAATGGTAAGTCAACCTTCTTGCCCTATGTTCCCTCTCAACGGATGAAGACGCATCATTATCTACCGCAGTCATTTTGGCCCAATAGATATGCAAGAAGTTAAGATTCCCCTTTCTTTGCAGGTAGAGGAAGGAAAAGGAAGAGGTCTGTAGCCTCTTCAAGATCGCAGGACCAGAGATTGTCCTCTGCTTCTGCCAAATCCACTGCATGACACTGGGGCTTTCTTGCAGGAGCCCACACTAGTGGGGGCACGTCTAAAACTCTTCAGTCAGTTCTGGATTCATTCGGACCTGGACTTGTGGGTTTTACAAATAGTGTCCCAAGGGTACAAACTGGGGTTTCAAGACGTTCCCCCTCACCGATTGTTCAAATTGGCCTTAGTCAGCAGGGAGAAGGTTTTTATTCAAGCCTCTTCGTGGTCCCGAAGCCGGACGGCTCAGTCAGACCAATCTTAAATCTGAAATCCCTCAATTTCTTCCTAAAGAAATTCAATTTCAAGATGGAATTTCTCAGGGCAGTGATCTCCAGTCCGGAGGACGGAGATTTCATGGTTTTGGTAGACATTAAGGATGCCTACTTACATGTTCCCATTTAGCCACTGCCTCAAGCTACCTAAGGTTTGCAATTCAGGATTGTCATTACCAATTTCAGACATTGCCGTTTGGTCTGTCCACGGCTCCGAGGATTTTCACCAGGGTGATGGCGGAAATTATGGTTCTCCTTCGCAAGCAAGGAGTCACAATTATCCCGTACTTGGATGATCTCCTCATAAAGGCGAGATCCAGGGACCAGTTGGTGCAAAACATTGCACTCTCCCTGACAGTTCTTCAACAACATGGTTGGCTCCTAAACTTGCCAAAATCGCAGTTGGTCCCAATGACGCGGTTGTTGTTTTTGGGAGTCATACTGTTAGGCGCCGGGGTCCGCTTGATGGTCTGCGCGGCCCGGCGCCTAGCAACTAGAGACGCCATGCACGTACAGCCGCCGGCTCATTAGCAACGCTAGACGCCGGGCGCGCTGAGCCGCACGGACCCTAGCAACGGGGACGCCACTGGCGGACCGCGTTCCCCGTTGCTAGGCTTTAGGAAATTAAGATATTCACCTGCTCTCTGGCCGTGCAGCAAGGCAGCTGCACGGCATTTATTCTAATCAGCCTTTAGCAGCTGATTGGAGGACTCCTTGTTAAATACACTCCCAGGGCTTCTCACAGACGCCGGTAATAGCTTCCTGCATGCTGCCTTTGTTTGCTGAGAGTCTGTTTCCAGTCCTGCTGTATCCGGTCATTCCAGTCCGCAGAAGTCCGGTATTCGGGAGTTGTCATCTCATCCCAAGAGGTCGTTTGGTTCCCTGGAGTCCTGACTGATCACCGTTTTATATCCAGTGGTGTTCGTGAGTTGCGGCTCTGCCGTGTGTTGCGGCTCAGCCGCTTTACCTTTTATATTTTGTGTTTGGAGCATTTGTGGAGGGTTCCGCTTCCACAAGTCCTCTCTGGTACTTGGCGGTGCCGGGTAGGAGAATTGGACAAGTGGATATTTTGGTTGTCCTTTTTCCTGGCGGTTTCTCCGCACATATTATAGTTTTGAGTTTGCTTAGCCCCTGGCCTGGTTGTTTAGTTAGAGGGCCTCTTGTTATCACCCTGTCTCGGGTTTCCCTTTGTCTCTCATTAAGACCGGGGGGCATCGAAGTTGGGCAGACATAATCCGCCCTTCAAACGCGGCTGCCAAGGGCTCAAGAAACCATAGTCTCGCAGGGGATTTCTGACAACACGGGTGAGACAACAGAGTTAGGGCGCCAGGGGCTATTTTCCTGTCCTGCTCCCTTCCCCAGCATTCCGTTCCAGTGCTCCAGTCCTTGCCATAAGATCTTCTCTGACCAGAGTGCTGGAATCATAACATTATTACCGGCCATACCAAAACTTAAAATTAAACGGGGTTTAATTTTTTCTCATTCAGTTTTGTGAGAGTTTATCGGCCTCATGAATCCAACAGGTTTAGGGCCAAATCCTGGTCAGCTCTTAGTCAGCCAGATTCAAGAACTTACTCAGATGGTTCAGGATCTTTCTCTTCGGGTGAAGTCGCAGGAAGATCTTTTGCGAGCTTCCCCAAGGGTAGTCCCTGAACCAAAGATGCATTTGCCTGACCGTTTTTCTGGTGATAGAAAAGAGTTTTTTAATTTTAAAGAATCCTGTAAACTTTATTTTCGTTTAAGACCGACTTCCTCGGGTACTGAATCTCAGCGGGTCGGGTTTATTATTTCTTTGCTCCAGGGGGATCCTCAGACCTGGGCATTTGGTTTAAGAGCAGAGGATCCGGCATTGTTGTCAGTTGACGCTTTTTTTGAGTCTTTAGGGCTCTTGTATGATGACCCTGATAGAGAGGCGTCCGCTGAAAGTCAGTTGCGCGCTCTCAGACAGGGTAGAAATCCTGCAGAGGTTTATTGTACGGAGTTTCGCCGTTGGTCGAACGACTGTGGCTGGAATGACCCAGCCCTGCGCAGTCAGTTTCGCCTCGGCTTATCAGAGTCTATAAAAGACAGTCTCCTTCAGTACCCCGCTCCTGAGACTCTCGATAAACTCATGGAGCTTTCTATTAAGATTGATCGTCGTCTCAGAGAGCGGAGGGCTGAAAAAGGAGCACCTGTAAGGTCAAGTCCGTGTGTATATTCCATTCCTGAAGACGTAGAGGAGACCATGCAGATGGGTCTCTCCCGGCTGTCTCCTGAAGAAAGAGCCAGAAGGCAAAATTCTGGTCTTTGTCTGTACTGTGGGGGTAAGGGACATTTTGCTCGTAATTGTCCGAACAAGTCGGGAAATGCTTTGACCAGGTGAATTGTGAGGGGGTTCACCTAGGTCTGCAGCTTATCTCCTCGAATAACTCCCTTTTAGTCCCAGTTAAAGTTTCCTTTGGCAGCCTCAGTTCTTCGGTGTCGGCTTTTGTTGACAGTGGAGCTGCAGGAAACTTTATGGATTTAACTTGGGCTAAGGCCTTAGGCATTCCTCAGTTACCTTTGGGTAGGTGTGTCACCATGCATGGCTTAGATGGGAGTCCGCTGTCTAATGGGATTATTTCTCTCCGTACAACCCCTGTACTACTTACAGTAGGAGCTCTACATTCCGAGAAAATCGAGTTCTTTCTTACACATTGCCCAGCAGTTCCAGTTGTTCTGGGTCACCCTTGGCTGGCCTTTCATAATCCCACCATTGATTGGCGGTCGGGGGAGATTTCACATTGGGGTACTTTTTGTGATAAGGAATGTATCACGTTTCCAGTCAGAGTAGCAGCTATCATTCCAGAACTCATTCCGGTGGAATACCAGGAGTTTGCTGATGTTTTCTCCAAAGGCAATGCGGACATTCTGCCTCCCCATCGGCCTTATGATTGTGCTATTGAGTTAATTCCTGGTGCCGCATTGCCAAAGGGAAGATTATATGCATTATCCGGGCCAGAAACTGCGGCTATGAATGATTATGTAAAGGAGAGCCTTGAGAAAGGATTTATTAGACCATCAAAATCTCCTTTAAGTGCAGGCTTCTTCTTTGTGGAGAAAAAGGATGGCTCGCTTAGACCTTGCATTGATTTTAGAGCCCTGAATAAGATCTCAGTTATAAACACCTATCCTTTGCCGTTGATTTCTGTACTCTTTGATCAGTTACGTTCTGCTGTGATTTTTTTCTAAAATTGACCTTAGAGGAGCGTACAACCTCATCCGAATTAAATCTGGAGATGAGTGGAAAACGGCCTTCAGTACTCAGTCGGGTTACTACGAATACCTGGTGATGCCGTTCGGCCTGTCCAATGCTCCGGCAGTTTTTCAAGACCTCATTAACGATGTGCTCCGTGACTTCCTAGGGAAATTCGTGGTCGTTTACTTAGACGACATCCTGATTTTTTCTAAATCAATGGAACAACATGTTACCCAGGTGCGTCTGGTTCTTCAAAAGTTATGTGAGAATCATTTATATGCCAAGCTGGAGAAGTGTGAGTTTCATGTCACGGAAGTATCTTTTTTAGGGTACATAATTTCCCCTCAGGGATTTTCCATGGAACCAAAGAAACTCCAGGCCATCCTTAGTTGGGCGCAACCCACCAATTTAAAAGCAATTCAGCGTTTTTTAGGGTTTGCGAATTATTATAGGAGGTTCATTCATTCTTTTTCTGACCTGGTTGCTCCCATTGTAGCTCTGACAAAGAAAGGAGCGGATCCTACCAACTGGTCGCGTGAAGCTGAGTTGTCCTTCCGGGCCTTGAAACAAGACTTTGTCTCGGCTCCAGTCCTCAGACATCCTAATCCGGAATTGCCCTTTGTGGTGGAGGTTGATGCCTCGGAGGTTGGAGTGGGGGCTATCCTTTCTCAAAAGGATCCGGAGTCTCTGGAGTTACATCCTTGTGCCTTTATGTCCAGGAAATTCTCCTCCGCTGAATCCAACTATGACGTTGGTAATCGGGAGTTACTGGCGGTAAAATGGGCTTTCGAGGAGTGGAGGCATTGGCTGGAGGGAGCAAAACATACTATTTCGGTATTGACTGACCATAAGAACCTGCAATACATTGAATCGGCTAAGCGGCTTAATGCCCGGCAGGCACGTTGGGCATTATTTTTTACGCGTTTCAAATTTATAATCACTTTCAGGCCTGGTTCCAAGAATACTAAGGCTGATGCCCTGTCACATAGCTTTCTTCCGGTTCACAATAACAATCCTGTTACCCCCATACTTCCATCTTCGGTCATCTGGGCGGGCCTCACACAAGATTTATTTACCCAGTTAAAACAGCTTCAACACCAAGCTCCTAGAATTACTCCTGCTGGTCGTCTTTACGTCCCTGAGTTTTTGAGAGTTACTGTTTTAACGGAATTCCATGATAACAAAGTTTCAGGGCATCCAGGAGTCTCTAAGACATTGGAGTTAGTCTCTCGCTCAGTATGGTGGCCTGGTCTTTCTAAAGACGTCAAGGAATTTGTTTATTCATGTCAGGTTTGTGCACAGCATAAGGTTCCCCGTTCCTTGCCCATCGGGCAACTTATGCCCTTAAATGTTCCTCTCAGGCCGTGGTCTCATATTTCCATGGATTTTGTGGTTGACCTTCCCCTTTCAGCCGGATTCCGAGTCATATGGGTGGTAGTGGACCGTTTTAGTAAAATGGCTCATTTTATTGCTCTTCCCCGATTGCCTTCTGCCCAAGGGTTGGCAGTTTTGTTTCTCCGCCATGTATTCAGGCTTCATGGGTTGCCTACTGATATTGTTTCTGATCGGGGTCCACAATTCATCGCACAATTCTGGAAATGTTTTTGTGCCTCATTGAAGATGAAATTGTCGTTAACATCCGGTTACCACCCACAATCCAACGGGCAAACCGAACGAGTTAACCAATCATTGAAACAATATTTGCGCTTGTATTCAGCCAAACTCCAGAATAATTGGTCCGAGTTTCTTCTGTTGGCTGAATTTGCTTACAATAATTCTTGTCATTCCTCCACTAAAGAGTCTCCATTCTTTTCAGTTTTTGGTTTTCACCCCAGAGCTAATTCTTTTTTTCATCATTCCTCAGTCTCCTCGCTTACCTTAACCTCCCATCTCAGAGCCATTTGGAAAAAGGTGCACCTTGCTCTCAGAAAAGCGGCTTTTCGAGAGAAGAAACTTTCTGACAGGCTCCGACGTCCTTGCACTTTTAAGGTGGGAGATAGGGTGTGGTTGTCGACTCGCAACATCAGGCTTCGACAATCCTCAGCTAGACTGGGACCCAAATTTATTGGGCCATTTCTTATTATTAAAAGAGTCAACCCAGTTGCCTTTCGGTTACGTTTACCAAGATCTCTCAGGATTGGAAATACGTTTCATTGTTCCCTGTTGAAACAATACGTTTCTTCCAGTAGATTTCCTCGGAAGATCTCTCAGGGTAGATCTCCAGTGGATGTACAGGGACAACAGGAGTTCATGGTAGAGAAGGTTCTCGATTCCAAATTGTCCCGGGATCGGCTGTATTTTCTGGTTCACTGGAAAGGCTATGGTCCGGAGGAAAGGTCTTGGGTCCTGGATAAGGATCTTCATGCCCCGAGGCTCAAGAGGGCATTTTTTCGGGAATTTCCTCAGAAACCTGGCTTTAGGGGTTCCTTGAACCCTCCTCAAGGGGGGGGTACTGTTAGGCGCCGGGGTCCGCTTGATGGTCTGCGCGGCCCGGCGCCTAGCAACTAGAGATGCCGTGCACGTACAGCCGCCGGCTCCCTAGCAACGCTAGACGCCGGGCGCGCTGAGCTGCACGGACCCTTGCAACGGGGACGCCACTGGCGGACCGCGTTCCCCGTTTCTAGGCTTTAGGAAATTAAGATATTCACCTGCTCTCTGGCCGTGCAGCAAGGCAGCTGCACGGCATTTATTCTAATCAGCCATTAGCAGCTGATTGGAGGACTCCTTGTTAAATACACTCCCAGGGCTTCTCACAGATGCCGGTAATAGCTTCCTGCATGCTGCCTTTGTTTGCTGAGAGTCTGTTTCCAGTCCTGCTGTATCCGGTCATTCCAGTCCGCAGAAGTCCGGTATTCGGGAGTTGTCATCTCATCCCAAGAGGTCGTTTGGTTCCCTGGAGTCCTGACTGATCACCGTTTTATATCCAGTGGTGTTCGTGAGTTGCGGCTCTGCCGTGTGTTGCGGCTCAGCCACTTTACCTTTTATATTTTGTGTTTGTAGCATTTGCGGAGGGTTCCGCTTCCACAAGTCCTCTCTGGTACTCGGCGGTGCCGGGTAGGAGAATTGGACAAGTGGATATTTTGGTTGTCCTTTTTCCTGGCGGTTTCTCCGCACATATTATAGTTTTGAGTTTGCTTATCCCCTGGCCTGGTTGTTTAGTTAGAGGGCCTCTTGTTATCACCCTGTCTCGGGTTTCCCTTTGTCTCTCATTAAGACCGGGGCGCATCGAAGTTGGGCAGACATGATCCGCCCTTCAAACGCGGCTGCCAAGGGCTCAAGAAACCATAGTCTCGCAGGGGATTTCTGACAACACGGGTGAGACAACAGAGTTAGGGCGCAAGGGGCTATTTTCCTGTCCTGCTCCCTTCCCCAGCATTCCGTTCCAGTGCTCCGGTCCTTGCCATAAGATCTTCTCTGACCAGAGTGCTGGAATCATAACACATACTGGACACAGAAGAGGTTTTCTTCCAGTGGAAAGGCTATGGAGATCCAGAGTCTGGTCAAACAAATTCTGAAACCAGCAAGAGTGTTAATCCATCAATGCATTCAGTTGCTGGGGAAGATGGTTGTGGCCTACGAGGCCATTCAGTTTGGCAGGTTCCATGCCAGAGTGTTCCAGTGGGACCTGTTGGACAATTGGTCCGGATCCCACCTACACATGCACCGGAGGATAATCCTGTCTTCCAAGACCAGAATCTCACTCCATTGGTGGCTGCACAGTTCTCACCTCCTTGAGGGGCGATGGTTCGGGATCCAGGACTGGATCCTAGGGACCACAGATGCAACCCTCCGAGGCTGGGGAGCAGTCACACAGGGGGAAAACGTCCAAGGAAGATGGTCAAGTCAGGAAGGTTGTCTCCACATAAATGTTCTGGAGTTAAGGGCCATTTAATAACTGCAGACACAGTACACACTGGGACGGGTGCCCAGCATCCTCAACAGACTAAGAGAAAAGGATTTACCGGTAGGTATTAAAATCCTAGTTTCTCTAACGGCCTAGAGGATGCTGGGGACTCCGTAAGGACCATGGGGATAGACGGGCTCCACAGAGTTCATGATCTTCACTGAGGTAGCGTACAGCACTGCAGCTGTGCGCCATTGCTCCCATACACCTCACATACTCCGGTCACTATAAGGGTGCAGGGCGCAGGGGGGGCGCCCTGGGCAGCAATATAAACCTCTTTTTGGCAAAAAAATAACATATATACAGCTGGGCACTGTATATATGTATGAGCCCCCACCAATTTTACAGTTTAAGCGGGACAGAAGCCCGCCGCCGAGGGGGCGGGGCTTCTCCCTCAGCACTCACCAGCGCCATTTTTTCTCCACAGCACCGCTGAGAGGAAGCTCCCCGGACTCTCCCCTGCTTATACCACGGTAGAGAAGAGGGTTGAAAAGAGAGGGGGGGCACATAATTCGGCGCAAATTACATACAGCAGCGCTACTGGACAAACATTAAGTTACTGTGTTATTCCTGGGTTATATAGCGCTGGGGAGTGTGCTGGCATACTCTCTCTCTGTCTCTCCAAAGGGCCTTGTGGGGAAACTGTCTTCAGAAAAAGTATTCCCTGTGTGTGTGGTGTGTCGGTACACGTGTGTCGACATGTCTGAGGAAGAAGGCTATATTAGAGAGGAGCGGGAGCAAATGAATGTGGTGTCTCCGCTGACACCTGATTGGATGGATATGTGGAATGTTTTAAATGCTAGTGTAAACTCATTGTACAAAAGATTAGACAAGGCTGAAGCTTTGGGACAGTCAGGGACTCAACCCATGCCTGATCCTATGTTGCAGGGACTGTCAGGGTCTCATAAGCGCCCACTATCCCAGATTGTTGACACAGATACCGACACGGATTCTGACTCCAGTGGCGATTACGATGATGCAAAGTTACAGCCAAAATTGGCAAAATCCATTCGATATATGATTATGGCAATAAAAGATGTTTTGCACATCACAGAGGAACCCCCTGTCCCTGACAAGAGGGTACATATGTACAAGGGAAAGAAGCCTGAGGTAACCTTTCCCCCCTCACACGAGCTGAACGAGTTATGTGAAAAAGCTTGGGAATCTCCTGCAGATTTCCAAAAGGATTCCCCTTTCCCATCAACGGATAGGTTACGATGGGAATCCTCCCCTTGGGTGGACAAAGCATTAACACGCTTATCCAAGAAGGTAGCCCTCCCGTCCCAGGATACAGCTACCCTCAAAGAGTCTGCTGACCGCAAATAGGAGATTACCCTGAAGTCCATTTATACACATTCAGGTACCTTACTCAGACCGGCAATTGCGTCGGCCTGGGTGTGTAGTTCTGTAGCGGCATGGACGGATACCCTAGATAAGGCTACTATTTTATTGCCCCTGGGGCATATAAGAGATGCTGTCCTATATATGTGTGTATGCAAACTACAGGTGGTGCTGCAGGGCTCACACCCTTTTACTTGTCTTGTAGAGCAACTCTGGAGCTGTTAGTGGGTCCAGCTGCTGCAAGAAATCAGCTTGAATGCTTCAGGGGCTTGGGCATGGCCAACATGAGCCCCACACTGATGGGGGTGTATAAAGCGATCTAGGGGTCATCCAAGCGCAACCCCACAAAGGCCGCCATGCCCTGCGTGACCATTTTCTCTTTTCATATGCAGACGAGGGTTGCAGCCAACTATGCCCATTGCTTGGATGACATCACCGTATGCAAATCCGTCTGCTGCAGACCTTTCCCCAGGAATGCTTGTACTAGTTGTTGCATATGGTTTGATGTTTGAGGGTGCTTCAGTATTAGGCAGCCTTCCGCCCTCTCATGTTCATCTGAAAATATGTGGTCTCCCTGCAGTTCCCTTGTGCTTCCTCAGTTGAATCTCCTTAACTTGACGGGTGTGTGCCCGAGCAGCCGCCCTCCACAGCCCTATCCCAGCACATGCTTTTCTTGCGTATGAGATCTCTTGATCATGAAGATAGTTCTCACAGGGTGAGGTTCATCCATTACATTTTAAAGTAGGAAGGTACAAATTACATATTCAAATTACATATATGTGCTGGATTCAAATGTTTTCCCCCCTTCCTTTCTCAATTGTGCCCATCAGCAGCTATTCTAATGTTGCTGCCAATGGGTGTGACACATTCATTTCTTCTGTGGGGTACACTGGACTCCACAAGGATTCACATTGGGGTGTAGAGTAGGATCTTGATCTGAGGCACCAACAGGCTCAAAGCTTTTGACTGTTCCCAAGATGCTCAGCGCCCCCTCCTCTATAACCTCGCTTCCATGAACAGGGAGCACAGTTTGTAGTTGGTGCCTTCAGTAGCAGGCCACTTAAGAGGGGGCTGCCTCAGGCAGCCTATTCTTAGCTATTAATTTTGACAAGAAAAGAAGAACTTTTTTTTATAAGAATCTACAAGGGCTGCAGCAGGCTAGGTCTAATAGACATCTTTACTGCAGCTCCATCACTCCCAGCGGCGCAGTATACTCCCGCGCCCTGGTTGCTGGGTCACTGCAGCGGAGGCTCCGGTTTCTTCCTAAGGTCAGTCACACACACACCGCCCTCCGGGATCACGAGGCCGCTGATGAAAGGGAGGTAAGGGACTTCTGTGCCCACACTATACCGTGATCCAGCGTGGCTGTAGGGGGCGGGCCATGTGCGCACTGGCGTGGACACTGATTACTGGGCAGCTGCTCCACTAGCCACCAGGGACAGTTAAGGAGCACAGCTCTGGGGGGTTTTCTCTTATATTAACCCCATTTTGTACTACCCGCAGTGCATTGTGATAGGTAATAGAGCCTGATTCAGGTTGGATTGCAATCGCAATAAGCAGTCCAACTGCAAAAATTGCTAAGAGCATACGCATGCGCCTGCATTTTCTGCGGCACCCCGCAGTTAATGCGATCGCCTCTGACTGTCAATCGGTGCTGGGGGGGGGGGGGGGTCAGCAACACTCCATTTCCAAGTCAGAGATGGAGCGGTGCGTGGGCAGGGCTTCAAAATGGGGTCGGCAACGGAGAAACAGGAGGCGTGGTCAGAGCGGTTGCATGACATCACATGCAGCAGCTGCGATCACAAAAATGGTGGCGGCTTCCTGCGCACACATACAGTCTGCACCAACAGGAGGCTAACCCATTTTTTATGATCACGCTGAACTGCACTGCGACTGCAATTTCAGCGTGGTCAAGAAGGGAGGCGGCATGCTGGGTGGCCCCAGCATGCGAACCAAAGGATTGCAAATTCTGTTACTTAGCAGAATTTGCAATCCTTACTGAATTAGGCCCATTGATTACAAAATTTATTTGTAAATATTTGAAGTTTTTCTTCAGGGACTAACACAAAAGATGCTTGGGGCTACTAACACATGGGTAAGCCACGTAAAGCTTCCCATGGGTCAGTGGCATCACAACGGGGTTGCGGCCCACACCCGAGTGTCACCCGCCAAGGGGGGTGACACCAAAGTGCCGGCTCCTCTTCAGTGACAGAATATGGGTGTTTCACTGTGACATTACGTGCAACACCCAGTTTCTGTCACTGTGCAGGAGCCAGCACCACTCACACACTAGTCCCCGGGTGCAGCACTCAACCCCCGGGATACCCGGAGCAACAAAATGGAGATTCAGGCCAACAGGCCACACCCCTACCTATGAGACCATGCCTCCATTTTACCATTGCGCTGCTTATCTGCGCGCACTGCATTACAATCTCCCTCGCTGCCTCTCTGGGTGTCACCAATGATAGTGACACCTTTGCCATGCTTGTAGCAGCTGGTCCTAAGATCTACGCCTCCAGCCCTGAGTATTTGCCCTTGTGACTTGTTGATCATCATAGCGAAGCAGATTCTTACAGAAAACTGCAGGGGCTTAGATTGAAAAGAAAAACATTGACGAACCCATCATTTCAGCAACAGGGTCTGCCACACGGCTGACTGAAATGACTGGTTGGTTTGGACCCCCACCAAAAAAGAAGCAATCAATCTCTCCTTGCACAAACTGGCTCTACAGAGGCAAGATGTCCACCTCATCATCCTCCGATTCCTCACCCCTTTCACTGTGTACATCGCCCTCCTCACAGATTATTAATTCGTCCCCACTGGAATCCACCATCTCAGATCCCTGTGTACTTTCTGGAGGCAATTGCTGGTGAATGTCTCCACGGAGGAATTGATTATAATTCATTTTGATGATCATCATCTTCTCCACATTTTCTGGAAGTAACCTCGTACGCCGATTGCTGACAAGGTGAGCGGCTGCACTAAACACTCTTTTGGAGTACACACTGGAGGGAGGGCAACTTAGGTAGAATAAAGCCAGTTTGTGCAAGGGCCTCCAAATTGCCTCTTTTTCCTGCCAGTATACATACGGACTGTCTGACGTGCCTACCTGGATGCGGTCACTCATATAATCCTCCACCATTCTTTCAAAGGTGACAGAATCATATGCAGTGACAGTAGACGACATGTCAGTAATCGTTGCCAGGTCCTTCAGTCCGGACCAGATGTCAGCACTCACTCCAGACTGCCCTGCATCACCGCCAGCGGGTGGGCTCGGAATTCTTAGCCTTTTCCTCGCACCCCCAGTTGCGGGAGAATGTGAAGGAGGAGCTGTTGACGGGTCACGTTCCGCTTGACTTGACAATTTTCTCACCAGCAGGTCTTTGAACCTCTGCAGACTTGTGTCTGCAGGAAAGAGAGATACAATGTAGGTTTTAAATCTAGGATCGAGCACAGTGGCCAAAATTTATTGCTCTGATTTCAACAGATTGAATCCTGGTTAAGCGAATTAAGGGCTCCATCCACAAGTCCCACATGCCTAGCGGAATCGCTCTGTTTTAGCTCCTCCTTCAATGTCTCCAGCTTCTTCTGCAAAAGCCTGATGAGGGGAATAACCTGACTCAGGCTGGCAGTGTCTGAACTGACTTCACGTGTGGCAAGTTCAAAGGATTGCAGAACCTTGCACAACGTTGAAATCATTCTCCACTGCGCTTGAGTCAGGTGCATTCCCCCTCCTTTGCCTATATCGTGGGTAGATGTATAGGCTTGAATGGCATTTTGCTGCTCCTCCATCCTCTGAAGCATATAGAGGGTTGAATTCCACCTCGTTACCACCTCTTGCTTCAGAGGATGGCAGGGCAGGTTCAGGAATGTTTGGTGGTGCTCCAGTCTTCGGCACGCGGTGGCTGAATGCAGAAAGTGGCCCGCAATTCTTCGGGCCACCGACAGCATCTCTTGCATGCCCCTGTCGTTTTTTAAATAATTCTGCACCACCAAATTCAATGTATGTGCAAAACATGGGACGTGCTGGAATTTGCCCAGATGTAATGCACGCACAATATTGGTGGCGTTGTCCGATGTCACAAATCCCCAGGATAGTCAAATTGGGGTAAGCCATTCTGCGATGATGTTCCTCAGTTTCCGTAAGAGGTTGTCAGCTGTGTGCCTCTTATGGAAAGCGGTGATACAAAGCGTAGCCTGCCTAGGAACGAGTTGGCATTTGCGAGATGCTGCTACTGGTGCCGCCGCTGCTGTTCTTGCTGCGGGAGGCAATACATCTACCCAGTGGGCTGTCACAGTCATATAGTCCTGAGTCTGCCCTGCTCCACTTAACCACGGACATGTGGACTAGTGGACATTGGGTACAACTGCATTTTTTAGGACACTGGTGACTCTTTTTCTGAGGTCTGTGTACATTTTCGGTATCGCCTGCCTAGAGAAATGGAACCTAGATGGCATTTGGTACCGTTGACACAGTACCTCAATCAAGTCTCTAGTTGCCTCTGAATTAACGATGGATACCGGAACCACGTTTCTCACCACCCAGGCTGACAAGACCTGAGTTATCCGCTTTGCAGCAGGATGACTGCTGTGATATTTCATCTTCCTCGCAAAGGACTGTTGGACAGTCAATTGCCTACTGGAAGTAGTACAAGTGGTCTTCCGACTTCCCCTCTGGGATGACGATCGACTCCCAGCAGCAACAACAGCAGCGCCAGCAGCAGTAGGCGTTACACTAAAGGATGCATCGGAGGAATCCCAGGCAGGAGAGGACTCGTCAGACTTGCCAGTGACATGGCCTGCAGGACTATTGGCTCTCCTGTCTAAGGAGGAAATTGACACTGAGGGAGTTGGTGGTGTGGTTTGCAGGAGCTTGGTTACAAGAGGAAGGGATTTAGTGGTCAGTGGACTGCTTCCGCTGTCATCCAAAGTTTTTGAACTTGTCACTGACTTATGATTAATGCGCTGCAGGTGACGTATAAGGGAGGATGTTCTGAGGTGGTTAACGTCCTTACCCCTACTTATTACAGCTTGACAAAGGCAACACACGGCTTGACACCTGTTGTCCGCATTTGTGTACAGGATGCATACCTTCATGTCCAAATTTATCCATCTCATCAGTCGTACCTCAGATTTGCGGTACAGGACTGTCATTGCCAATTTCAGACGTTGCTGTTTGGTCTCTGCACGGCCCAGAGAATTTTCACCAAGGTAATGGTGGAAATTATGGTTCTCCTGCGCAAGCAATGTGTCATAATTATCCCGTACTTGAGCGATCTCATAAAAGCGAGATCAAGAGAGCAGTTGCTGAACAGCGTATCACTTTCACTGAAAGTGTTACAGCAACACGGCTGGATTTTCAATATCCCAAAGTCGCAGTTGGTTCCTACGACTCGTCTGTCTTTCTTGGGCATGATTCTGGACACAGACCAGAAGAGGGTTTATCTCCCGATAGAAAAGGCCCAGGAACTCATGACTCTTGTCAGGAACCTATTGAAACCAAAACTTGTGTCAGTGCATCACTGCACTCGAGTCCTGGGAAAGATGGTGGCATCATACAAAGCCATTCCATTCGGCAGGTTCCATGCGAGGACTTTCCAATGGGACCTACTGGACAAGTGGTCTGGGTCACATTTACAGATGCATTGGTTGATCACCCTGTCCCCCAGGGTCAGGGTATCACTCCTGTGGTGGCTGCAGAGTGCTCACCTTCTCGAGTGACGCAGATTCGGCATTCAGGACTGGATCCTGGTGACCACAGATGCAAGCCTCCAAGGTTGGGGAGCAGTCACACAGGGAAGAAATTTCCAAGGTCTTTGGTCAAGTCAAGAGACTTGTCTTCACATCAACATCCTGAAACTAGGGGCCATATACAATGCCCTACGTCAAGCGGAGACCTTACTTTGCGACCAACCGGTTCTGATCCAGTCAGTCAACGTCACCGCAGTGGCTCATGTAAACCGCCAAGGCGGCACAAGGAGCAGAGTGGTGATGGCACAAGCTACCTTTGCATTTTTCTCCCAAACGAAGGACACTAGAATGAAAATTTTAAAGCCTCCTGTTATTGCTTCATCTACACGGTATAGCCCTGAATTTTCCAATGCGTAGCTCTTTGCAAAAGAGAGATATTGGCAAGGAAAAGCTGTCTTGTACCTTTGCATTTTTCTCCCAAACGAAGGACACTAGAAAGAAAATTTTAAAGCCTCCTGTTAGGCCATCATCTACACGGCATAGCCCTGAATTTTCCAATGCGCAGCTCTTTGCAAAAGAGAGATATTGGCAAGGAAAAGCTGTCTTGTACCTTTGCATTTTTCTCCCAAACGAAGGACACTAGAAAGAAAATTTTAAAGCCTCCTGTTAGGCCATCATCTACACGGCATAGCCCTGAATTTTCCAATGTGCAGCTCTTTACAAAAGAGAGATATTGGCAAAGAAAAGCTGTCTTGTACCTTTGCATTTTTCTCCCAAACGAAGGAAACTAGAATGAAAATTTTAAAGCCTCCTGTTAGTGCTTCATCTACACGGTATAGCCCTGAATTTTCCAATGCGTAGCTCTTTGCAAAAGAGAGATATTGGCAAGGAAAAGCTGTCTTTCAACTCTTCCACAACTGAAAAACAGATAGTGTTCCCAAGCCTTCCATCCTGTAATATCTTTAGTCTCTCGTCAATGAAGAAAACAATCCCTCCAGCAGACTCTTCAACCACGATACAAGATCACAGCCAAAAGGGCGAGAAGCAACTACACTTGCGTTTAACCAAAATGGCTAAAACTTAGTGGAGGAAAGTGCAGTGCACCAAAACATAAGCTGACACAATCATGGAGAATGCGCCAGCATATATGCTCTTCTATCTATATTTTGCAAACCTGCTCTTGTCCCCTCAAGCTGCTCCATGTAGATTTGACGCCTGGCAAGGTGCATAACCCACTGACAAGCAGGCACACTCCTGCATGAGTTTTCACTCTCACTAGCAGGATGATACACATTCATTTGCATGTGCTCCACCTCTGACACACCGCCCACCCAACCACCCAGTCACCAGAGCCACCCACAAGCCAACTGGCTCTGTGATTTAATTTGCACAGTGCAGTCATCCAGACAGCATGTCCTTCTCAATGGAATAATCTCTGGTTCCATGGAATCTTCCGCATTGGAATGCTGCGGAACAAAAAGGATTTAAACATTCAGCTTGCTAGCATTCAATGTACCTGCGGCTTGGCTCTAGCACATGGGTCTTCATCCTGTGGCCCTCTCTCTGCTGTGAAACTACACATCCCAGCATGCCCTGCCACAGTTTTGCTATTAAGGTATGCTAAAACTGAGGCAGGGCATGCTGGTATATGTAGTTCCACAGCAGCTGGAGGGTCGCAGGTTGAAGACCCATATTCTAGCATGCCTGTTCTATGATGCATGTTCCGTGATGTCACAATCAGCTTGGAATGGGGTGTCTAGCATGCATTTGCTGACAGCCACTTGAGGGAGACACACATCAGGAGATGCAGCATATCGGAGGTCTTCGATGCCTTTCCAGCAAATGCACACCACCAGCTGCTGGTCTGGACACAAAACAATACCCACAATTGAAGGCTCAAAATGCCCAACTACAGGATTAATGTAAGTAGTGAATTTAGGAATGAATTTAGAAGTAGGAAATTAAGTTAGTTCACAAGTACATTCAAATTCCGATCTAAAGTCTAGGTAGGCCTCACGTCCTGGCAGCCCCCAGCATTTAAAAATGCCTTGATTAGAGGTAGGGAATTAAATGTAGATAAGAAGTAGACACAAAATAACACTCCACAGAGCAATTATCAGGTGTCTTTATCAATTGTTGCATTTAAAAAATCAAGCAATTAGGGAACACAATGTTGCGACAATGTAACCCTATTTGCAAAATAGTACTAAATAAGTTTGTCGATGTAAGACATTTGCAAAGGCGCAAACAAAACACGCTGGAAAATGCAACTGAATCTGTTTTTGGAGGTTAGAATAGATGCAGGATCAAGTAGCTCAATGGGTAGGGTGTTTGATTAGAATTCAACAGGTTATAGATTTGAATCCTGGGTATGATAGTTTGAGGTGTTATTTAATAAAGTATGTTTATATATTAGTCACACATGGCTTACTTTTACAAATGGCATGTCACCAGTTAGTGCTGACTGCTGATATGCCATTTGCACAAACACGCCATGTGTGACTGTATATGCATTTAAGGAGGGCACCCCGGCAATACCACAAACCATTGAGTGTCAAGTATACTAGATATATCTTCATATCTCATGTGCTTTCTCTGAGACCAATCTTGTTATGCCCCTTCCCCACAAGGCATGCGCCTTTTGTCCATATTGCAAAAATGGGGAGGGGAGGGGGGGGGGCATATAATTCTCTGTCACAGGGCACCAAAAAGTCTAGTTATGGCTCTGGTATGCATTATGTAATCTGGCAGACCATATCTCCAACACTGGCTGGTTGGAATAGAAATCCGGTTATCTATGTGAGCAAATGACCATCAACGATTTACTCTCAAACACTAGAAAATGGACAAACATGGTCCCCTAAACAAATTGGTTAAATTTTGGGTTTAACCAATTTGTGTAATGACCATTTTTGACCACTTTTCTAGTGTTTGGGAGCAAATGGTTAATTGACATTTGCTACTATACATTACCAGATTTTCATTCCATCCATCCGGACTGGATAGATAGCCTGACAGATAATTGTGTAGTGTACGCCCAGGATAACTGTCAGTTGTGCTTTCTTTTATGACGGCACATAAATGGGTGGGCAGATCCAGAGCAAGGACTGCCCACTCATGCATAGTTGTCAACTGATGTGAAGTTCCAGGGGGCAATCTCAGTTATAAAGAAAAGTATCTGGAAATTGTTCCTAGTTTAAAAAAAAAATACAAAAAAAATTGATCAACTCCATTTATTTAGTATGATATCCCAGCAGTCAGAACAACATACTTTATTAAATAACACATCTCAAACTACCATACCCAGGATTCAAACCTATAACCTGTTGAATTCTAATCAAACACCCTACCTATTGAGCTATTTGATCCTGCATAAAAATTGTGAACATTATATGAAGCTATTGGTACTTTGCAAAAAAAAAGTATCAGCATTACAACGCAGCAGATCCATGCAGTTTGCAGCCACACACTACATGTATCTGCTCAGCCACAATGCTGATTATTTCTTCACAAAGTACAAGGTGAGCTCCAAACAGAATTCTCTAGCTTAGAATTATACCTTTCTATGCCAAACCTAGAAGTCGGGCCCCCCACCCTGGGATCCCCCAGAGGGAGGCCTGCACCGTCATGTGGCAGGCTTGTCCGTTTTGGAAGCAGGCTGATGGGCAGCCCAGGCTTGCTTCAGTCTGGGCTTGGCAGGTCTGGAAGCATGAGCTTGCTTTGGGTATGCCTGACCTTGGGTACGCTTTACCTGAGGGATGAAAGGGCCAAGGGAAAGTACTTTTAGCCTTCTGCGTGGTAGGAGTCATACGAGGTAGGCAAGCTGTTTTAGCAGTAGCCAGATCAGCTACAATCTTATTGAGGTCTTCTCCAAAGAGAGTGTCTCCCTTGAAAGGAAGCACCTCCAGGGTTTTCTTGGAATCCATATCCACCGACCAGGATCTCAACCAGCTGTATAAAGTATTACCTTGGAACTGGCTCTCCACTCCCCATTATCTGGTTATCATGGCTTCCTCCGCCAGTGTCCAGACTCGCTTGCTGAAGCTCGGCCACTTCTTCCTAGCAGCAGGCTCCTGGATCACTGGGCAGCAGAGGTGCTTGGGAGCCGGAAGGGGGCGGAGCAATCAGGCAGGCAGTTGCAGTGCTGCCCAGCTATCTGTGGTGTGAGAAGAAGCAGGGGCACCCCACCGCTGGCAGTGCTGCAGCTAGCGGTGGTGGCAGCGGCGAGGCTGCTGGGCTGGGTCTTGAAAAAGGTGGAAAGAAGGGTGTTACGGCATGGAATGTACAAACTGCGAGACCCTGCTGGTAGCGCCTTTGTCTATTTAGTAGGAAGGGCACGTAACAGCCGGGGGGCAATGGAGGAAGCCCCTTTAGGGCTGGAGCCCCTTCAGGGCTGGAGCCCGGCGGCAACTGACTCCGTTGTCTCTGGCAGTTCTGCCCCTGGACTAGAGGAATGGTCAAGAACATGGCAACATTTAATGCCAAAAAATGCAAAATCATACACGTGCAAAAATGCAAAGGCTAACTATAATATTAAGGGCATTATAATGGCAAGAGGAAAGCTATCTAAGTATTACTATTTCAGGTGAGCAATGTAACAAAGCAATAGGAAAGGCAAGTCAGATGCTTGTTTGCATAGGTTAAAGAACCAGTAGCAGAAAAAAGTAATACAGGTTGAGTATCCCATATCCAAATATTCCGAAATACGGAATATTCCGAAATACGGACTTTTTTGAGTGAGACTGAGATAGTGAAACCTTTGTTTTTTGATGGCTCAGTGTACACAAACTTTGTTTAATACTCAAAGTTATTAAAAATATTGTATTAAATGAACTTCAGACTGTGTGTATAAGGTGTATATGACACATGAATGAATTCTGTGAATGTACACACACTTTGTTTAATGCACAAAGTTATAAAAAATATTGGCTAAAATGACCTTCAGGCTGTGTGTATAAGGGCCCTCATTCCGAGTTGATCGGTCGCAAGGCGAATTTAGCAGAGTTACACTCGCTAAGCCGCCGCCTACTGGGAGTGAATCTTAGCTTCTTAAAATTGCGACCGATGTATTCGCAATATTGCGATTACTAACTACTTAGCAGTTTCAGAGTAGCTCCAGACTTACTCTGCCTGTGCGATCAGTTCAGTGCTTGTCGTTCCTGGTTGACGTCACAAACACACCCAGCGTTCGGCCAGGCACTCCCACCGTTTCCCCGGCCACTCCTGCGTTTTTTCCGGAAACGGTAGCGTTTTCAGCCACACGCCCCTGAAACGCCGTGTTTCCGCCCAGTAACACCCATTTCCTGTCAATCACATTACGATCGCCGGAGCGATGAAAAAGCCGTGAGTAAAAATACTTTCTTCATAGTAAAGTTACTTGGCGCAGTCGCAGTGCGAACATTGCGCATGCGTACTAAGCGGATTTTCACTGCGATGCGATAAAAAATACCGAGCGAACAACTCGGAATGAGGGCCAAGGTGTATATGAAACATAAATGCATTCTGTGCTTAGATTTAGGTCCCATCACCATAATATCTCGTTATGGTATGCAATTATTCCAAAATACAGAAAAATCCGATATCCAAAATTCCTCTGGTCCCAAGCATTTTGGATAAGGGATACTCAACCTGTAATGCCACTGTATAGGTCCTTGGTACAGCCACATTTAGAATCCTGTGTTCAGTTCCAGAAGCCATATCTCCAGAAGGCTGTAAATACATTAGGGCAACTAAAATTGTGCATGGCCTACATCACAAAACTTACCTGGAAATACTAAAAAATGTTGATGTGTATAGTTTGGAGAAGGGAAGAGGGAACATACAGTAATAGAAACATTTAAATATATAGGGAGGAATGTAATAGGGTGTGAGAATCAGAAAGTGAGAGATTTTGTGTTTTTTCCTGTTGTTTTTTTTTTTTTTATTGTTTGTTTTTTAAAGTGGCAATCCTTTACATGGCAAAACCAGGTTGATATTTGCCATGTAAAGGATTGCCACCGTGGGCATGTGTAGAAGGGGCACTGCTACTGTTGGCATTATGTGTGTAAGCTGCACTGATATGGTGGTTATGTGTATAAAGGGCACTGCGACTGTGGGTATTATTATTATTATTATTATTATTATTACATGCGGTGTAATGACAATAAGATAGTGCTACTGTGTGGCGTATTTTTATTTGGGGTGCTATTGTGTGGCCATGCCCCTTCCTTGTGATACCACACCTTCTTTTTTTAAGGAGCGCACTGTCCCTTTATTAAGTATTGGAGAGAGGGCCCAAATTAATAGTTTGCAGGGAGGCGCCAAACACCCTAGCACTGGCCCTTTGGTAGGGGACAGGATTTGCTTCTGCTTGTGCACATATGTTATGATTGCCAGCCAACAGCACTGGTTTTGCCTATAACACTAACTATAAATATTTTGAATTGGTCCTGGACCACCAATCCAAGGCACCCCTGCAAGTGTCCTGAGGCACCCCAGGGTGCAGTTTGAGAACCACTGGTCTAGTGAGTACCCAGGATAATTATTGTAGCTGGTCTGCGGGTAACAGCTCTCAGATCCACTTCTAGAAAAAATGCAGCAATGTAATTTGAGTGACAAACTGCAGAGATGAACCCTTTCTGTGACTGCTGCACAGGGATCACACAAACTCTATTCATAGGGCTGACTTCACTTAGGGGAGATGTTCTCACCCCGCAAAGAAGTGCGAGTATATACCGCACTTACGGTACCATTGGATTTACAGATATTTTCTTGCAATACACTATGGGGGTCATTCTGAGTTGATTGCTCGCTAGCAGTTTTTAGCAGCCATGCAAACGCATTGTCGCTGCCCACTGGAGAGTGTATATTCACTTTGGAGAAGTGCGAACACTTGAGCAGCAGAGCGCCTGCAAAATCGTTTCAAAATAAGACCAGCACTGTAGTTACACTTCGTGTGCGTTGATTCTAACAACCGAGGGACGGCTTTTGATGTCACACACCCATCCAGCGAATGCCCAGCCACGTCTGCATTTCTTCTGCCACGCCTGCATTTTTCCAAGCACTCCCTGAAAACGGTCAGTTGACACCCAGAAACGCCCTCTTTCTGTCAATCTCCTTGTGGCCTGTTCTGTGATTGGAATAATCGCTAGAACTAGTGCAAAACCACAATGGACTTTGTACCCGTACGATGCGCATGCACATTACGGAGCATGCGCATGCACAGATTAGCCATTTTTTTTCAACTGATTGCTACGCAGCGAACAACGGCAGCAAGCGATCAACTCAGAATGACCCCCTATATACATAGAAACATGGATTTTTACTGCAGGAATTATGGTTAGTTTAGGGGTATCGGTTAGGGTCAACAGAGGTGTAGCTAGGGGTCCAAGCGCCCCTGGCAAAGTAAGGGACTGGCGCCCCCCCTTTCGATAAAGCATTGCAGTCCATTGGCGGTTACCATGTTGGAGCCACAGCAACTGACCCCCTCCCCCACACGCTGCCCTACATCATCGGCTGGGATTCACTGTTGGTGTGAAGCCACTGGGAACATTCTGGTAGCATTAGCAGCAGTCTGTGTCATAGATAGGGAAGGCAGAAGGTTAACTAGCTAATAGCAGTCTGTTGGCAGCAGAGGCTGGGCGGGGGGCTGAGAATGAGCCAACGCTGATCAGTGTCCAGTCTGCTCAGACAAAAATATTTTGTGATCAGGGCTGGTTCTAGACCAAAGGAGCCAATGGCAAAAATTTCCTTTGGCACCCCCCCCCCCCCCCCACACACACACACATACACACACACACACACACCAAAAAAGAACATATCCCAGTTTAACATAACGCTATGTGGTGCAAGGTGTGGAGCTGGTCACTTGTATCAGACCTCTGACATTTGCCTTTTCACCCATATTGCATACTTTTTCTTGCAGGTTGTGTCTTAATTCAAGAAGTGTTCTAAGTACTTCAGCTTAGTATCTTTACTGACCCCTCTTTACCCCACACTACATAACTGACCCCTCTATACCCTACACTACATCACTGACCTTTCTATAACCATCACTGCATTACTGACCCCTCTATACAGTACACTGACCTCTATATACCTGCTAGTACATCCCTGATGCCTATATTCCCTAAGCTAAATCCCTGACGCCTCTATTCCCTACGCTACATCCCTGACGCCTCTATTCCCTATGCTACATCCCTGACGCCTCTATACCCTACGCTACATCCGTGATGCCTCTATTCCCTACGCTACATTCCTGATGCCTCTATAACCTACGCTACATCCCTGATGCCTCTATACCCTACGCTACATCCCTGACGCCTCTATACAGTACAATGCATTACTGATCCCTCTAGACCATACATCCTCATTACATCAGAGAGATAGTGAAACACTGGAAAAAATAAGGATAAAGTGGACTACAGAAACTGATGCTCTAAACAAAGGAGAGAGAGAGAAAAGCACAAGGGAAAGTGGGCAATCGGAACACCATAGAGAGAGGAGAGATAGAAATGCCTGAAAAAGTAAAGGGGGTTGGGTATGGCATCCGGCGCTCGGGATTCCAGCAGTCACATGATACCTAATCCTAATCCTAACCCTCTGGGGGGGTGGCGGATAGGGCTAACCCTCAGGGGGTGGCAGCTAGGACTAACCCCCCCCCCTCCTAGTGCCTTCCCTAACACCCCCTCCCCCGGTCCTAACCCTCCCTCCAATACTCGCCTTCGGGATGTTGGCTGTCTGTGTGCCGGCACCAGTCTCCCAAGTGGTGTCAGGATTCCAACATCGGTCAAATGACCGCCGGTATACCGTCTGCCGGGATGGTAAATGTATCCTGAGGACAGGTAGTGAGTGTGGAGGGATAGGTGGTTCAGTAAAATGTAACAGCTCAAACTGCGATCATTCACTGATAAATTGATTTATAGCTCTCCCTTTTTAACCATTGCAGTCATAAAAGCAATGGCCCTCATTCCGAGTCGTTCGCTCGGTATTTTTCATCGCATCGCAATGAAAATCCGCTTAGTACGCATGCGCAATATTCGCACTGCGACTGCGCCAAGTAATTTAACAATGAAGATAGTATTTTTACTCACGGCTTTTTCATCGCTCCGGCGATCGTAATGTGATTGACAGGAAATGGGTGTTACTGGGCGGAAACACGGCGTTTTATGGGCGTGTGGCTGAAAACGCTACCGTTTCCGGAAAAAATGCAGGAGTGGCCGGAGAAACGGGGGAGTGGTTGGGCGAACGCTGGGTGTGTTTGTGACGTCAAACCAGGAACGACAAGCACTGAACTGATCGCACAGGCAGAGTAAGTGTGGAGCTACTCTAAAACTGCTAAGTAGTTTGTGATCGCAATATTGCGAATACATCGGTCGCAATTTTAAGATGCTAAGATACACTCCCAGTAGGCGGCGGCTTAGCGTGTGTAACTCTGCTAAATTCGCCTTGCGACCGATCAACTCGGAATGAGGGCCAATGTTTTTTAAACTTTTAAATAAAGCTTGTTAGCATCCCCAGCACACTGTATATGCTGGGAGATGTAGTTCTCAATATGAAAACATTTAATTAGTGTATGAACTCTAATTCCCCAACTGAAACCTCTCACAAACACACACTCCTAAATCTAGTACACACACACACACACACACACACACACACATTTCCCCAGTACTGACAACTCTCATCACTTCCACACACTGACAACTCCCTCCTGCTCCTCTCCCCACTGACACTGACAGCTCCCTCACAGTCACACACATCCTCCACCCCCCCACCCCCCCACCCCACACACACACTGATAGCACACATGCACAAATCCCCCCCTCCTCGACACTAACTGTCACGGACTGCTTGGGCAGCAGGGGGCAGGCTCTGACTTGAAGTGCTGAAATTCAACAGCTCTCTCGAACTTGCAAGGCATGGCTGTGCAGCTGTCTCCAGCCATCTCCTTGCCCACTGTGTAATTTGTGGCGTTCTCTGATGTTCCCCGCTCTGCCTCTACAACCGGCACATAATGTACAGCAGTGGTGACTCCTGAGTATGGGCCTGGAGAACTCCGCCTACCGGGGGGTAGGGATTAATAATTTCAAAGGGGCAGAGCTAGGAGTGAAGCAGTGGACAGCAGTTGAGGGGCGTTTCAAACTGTAACAGGGTTGGGACAATTTCAGTATCCTTCCCTCACCGTCTAATTGGTCAGTCCCACGCTGATTGCCATAGCGCCCTTTCGAGACTGCAGAACTCTATCCCTTAGCCACGGTTGGCACAGCTGGATGGTGCCCCTGGCAAGTGCCATCCTGGCCAAGGGGTAGATACGCCCCTGAGGGTCAGGGCCAGCAACAGAAATCTCGGGGCCCAGTACACTGATATCTCTGGGGCCCCCTCAACCCCCCCTTAACTTGGCAGAGGGATCTTTAAAAAAAAATGGAGCCTTTGACTAGAGATGAGCGGGTTCGGTTTCTCTGAATCCGAACCCGCACGAACTTCATGTTTTTTTTCACGGGTCCGAGCGACTCGGATCTTCCCGCCTTGCTCGGTTAACCCGAGCGCGCCCGAACGTCATCATGACGCTGTCGGATTCTCGCGAGACTTGGATTCTATATAAGGAGCCGCGCGTCGCCGCCATTTTCACACGTGCATTGAGATTGATAGGGAGAGGACGTGGCTGGCGTCCTCTCCATTTAGATTAGGAGAGAGAGAGAGAGATTGACCTGAGGCTGATACTGTAGAAGAGAGTGCAGAGTTTAGTGACTGACCACAGTGACCACCAGCAGTGCAGTTGTTTTATTTAATATATCCGTTCTCTGCCTGAAAAAAACGGTACACACAGTGACTCAGTCTCATACCATATCTGTGTGCACTGCTCAGCCCAGTGTGCTGCATGCCTGCATCATCTATGTATATATTATATATCTGACTGTGCTCAGCTCACACAGCTTATAATTGTGGGGGAGACTGGGGAGCACTGCAGTGCCAGTTATAGGTTATAGCAGGAGCCAGGAGTACAAGACAGTCACATACCATATCTGTGTGCACTGCTCAGCCCAGTGTGCTGCATCATCTATGTATATATTATATATCTGACTGTGCTCAGCTCACACAGCTTATAATTGTGGGGGAGACTGGGGAGCACTGCAGTGCCAGTTATAGGTTATAGCAGGAGCCAGGAGTACATATTATATTAAAATTAAACAGTGCACACTTTTGCTGCAGGAGTGCCACTGCCAGTGTGACTGACCAGTGACCTGACCACACTGACCACCAGTATAGTTAGTAGTATACTATATTGTGATTGCCTGAAAAAGTTAAACACTCGTCGTGTGACTTCACTTGTGTGGTGTTTTTTTTTTTATTCTATAAAAAACTCATTCTGCTGACAGACAGTGTCCAGCAGGTCCGTCATTATATAATATATATACCTGTCCGGCTGCAGTAGTGATATATATATATTTTTTATATCATTATTTATCATCCAGTCGCAGCAGACACATTACGGTAGTTCATGGCTGTAGATACCTCTGTGTCGGCACTCGGCAGTCCATCCATAATTGTATACCACCTACCCGTGGTTTTTTTTTCTTTCTTCTTTATACATACATACTACTACATCTCTTTATCAACCAGTCTATATTAGCAGCAGACACAGTACAGTACGGTAGTTCACGGCTGTGGCTACCTCTGTGTCGGCACTCGGCAGTCCGTCCATAATTGTATACCACCTACCCGTGGTTTTTTTTTCTTTCTTCTTCATACATACATACTACGACATCTCTTTATCAACCAGTCTATATTAGCAGCAGACACAGTACAGTACGGTAGTTCACGGCTGTGGCTACCTCTGTGTCGGCACTCGGCAGTCCGTCCATAATTGTATACCACCTAACCGTGGTTTTTTTTTCTTTCTTCTTCATACATACATACTACGACATCTCTTTATCAACCAGTCTATATTAGCAGCAGACACAGTACAGTACGGTAGTTCACGGCTGTGGCTACCTCTGTGTCGGCACTCGGCAGTCCGTCCTGTCAAAGTCAGAAAAATATCTCTATGCACACTACCATATTTGCACCTCACACAGGTCCGTGCTGCGCATGCGTACGCTCTCCCGTACGTGCGCATACTCACAGTCGCGGGCACCCGCAGGCGCATGGTATGCTTATTTACGGTAGAGTTTATGTGGTTGTAGCGTGCGACTCAATCGTAACATATTTTCAGTAATAATGTATTTTGTAGATCATGGTCCCTTTGATAGATTCTGAAAGTTTGGTTAATATAGAATGTTTATGAACAGAGGAATCCCTCTTTGTTTGATACGAAGGGTCAGACAGGAGTAATACAGTGGTGTTTAGTATCCATCGGAAGAATATTTAATTAGAAATATTCCGGTGTTGGTTTGAAGCAGATCAATCGCTCGTGCGAATAGTTATGGACATAAGTTTATGAACATTTACTTTATTTGCACTTTATTACCCATGCGGCGGGAAACCCAGTTTCCCTCCCACCTGAGCAGTTGGAAATAGTCACAGCCCACCTGTATGAATCAACCTATGACCTTTTGTTATAATGCGAAGCCGAATTCCTGTGTCCAATGAACAATGAGATTGTAGGGACCATTGAATTGTATTGTGTGTGGGGCATAAATAGGCAGGCCGACCGTATCCAGTTCTCTCTCTTCAACGGTTCTCATTGCTGATAATCGGGAGCTGGATATCGAGGCGCATGCGATCGTTTCCCTTTGTGCGTAAGTTTTCTCCGTAATCATATTGTCTTACTGTGAGCCATCTCTCTCTCTCTCTCTCTCTACTCTTTCTCTCGTATTTTCCTTTAATTGTATTGTATTGTATTTCCTGTGTAGTTTATCTGGTTAGTTGGTTTATGTCATATTGTAGTGTATGCTTTGTACTGTGATTCTTTTTGCAAGTATAATAGTCATAATACATATAATAGGTTTCGGACCCTAAGCCCAGGTATCTGTGTATTCTTTATAGTGTTAAGTATTCTCTGAGCGTCGGTGACGCTCAAGCAGCTTTGTAGTTAATCAGGTTACACCAGGTTGCACTTACACTCTGTCTCTACACTAAGGTATACTGTGTATCTCACTGTTAAAGGTATAGATATAAAGGTTTAACGTTGTGAGCGTCTGCATCGCTGGTGATCTCCTCATGGTCCCGAGCGTCCGCTACGCTATAGCGAATCATTATGTTAGTCGGCAGCCAATAGCGTGCCTGCCTGTGATCACTGGGCCGTAAGCGAACGTGACACTTGAGCGTCTCGACTACGGCTGAGCGATCGCTACGCAACTTGCGTACCCTTACGGTACTTCTTACGTAGATAGCGTACAGTGTTCTTAGACCTCTTAAAGTGATTTATATACGATAAATATTCAGCTTTATCAATTGGCGGCTCGCCCGTCCTTCACATATCTGCAGTAGGTAGATCAGCAGACATTATCCCTCAGCAAAGGGCGGGAGGTTGTATCCCTCGTAGTGCTGACAGGATAAGCGTCTGCTTCGCTTAGGTAAAGAGTGCTGAAGGAATCCGGGAACCGGAGGTAAGAACAAAACGCTAGTGTCTTTTAAAACTGTTTATTTTTCTGTCTTGCGTACACACGCACGCACACATATATATATCTGCATTTCTTTTTCTTTTTCATATTCGTATATCACTCTCCTGTCTGCCAGTTTTTATAGTTGATAGAAGTGCTAAAAGAGAGTTGCCGTTATTTCATAGTTTAAGAGTAAAGGTAATATAGTTAAAAGATAGACAAACACACAGTTTCGCCTGGGAGATAAGGCGAAGTCAGTGTGTTTGTGTGGTAGATGATCAAGGATCATCTACATTGATAAAAGTATAAATTGTGTTACGGTGGATCTTTGCTTTGCGTATACGTGTCTCTAACAAAGACTTGCGTACGCAATCCAAAGGCCGACGCACGCAGCGTACGTTACGCAACGGAGCGTCCGGTTACGCCCACGTAGCTCAAGTCACGATAAGTTGATTTTTAACGCAAAGCGATAAATAACGCAAAGCGATAAATAACGCGAGGCGAGAAATAACGCAAGTCTATTTTTGGGTGTCCGAAATTTAATTAACAGATCCTGCTCCTAATTGGTAACACACCTGATCTGAAGAAAAAATTTCTGCGCAGAAATAGAAATAGAAACAAAAGTGTACATGTGATGAGTGAGTGTTTTTACAATTTTTAAAGGTTGAACCACAAGAAAAGTCGAGTACTCGTGAGGTACATGCGTGTAAGTGACGTGCACGGTGGCTAGGGAGGCATCTCTGGTTAAATATACAATTTTGAGCATTAGAGTATAGCAGACCAGGAGGTCATACTGTAACAAGACCAGGAGGTCATACTGTAACAAGACCAGTAGGTCATAACAGACCAGGAGGTCCAGGTACAGCCGACAAGGAAGTCCGCTATACAGTTCACAGGCACAACACCGAAAAGGGTTGGTGCAACACCCATATAGGCCATATAAGCTCTGGCTGAAGGAATTCGCAGTCGTAAGTTTCGATTCCATTGGTCTTTCCGTACATAAGCTTAGTTGTTTGTGTACTGAACGACTGGACCGCACGTAAGTGTGTGCAGTAGTTAGTAATCTGACCTAATACCATTAGAGTAAAGGGGTCACAAACGCTATCTGTACACTCTAACGTGATTTGTGTAATTTTTTTTATTTTAAGGGAAGTTCGCTGCTCACTCAGGAACTATCCAGCAACCAATAGTTACTGGAAAGAGTAAGTGTTCTTCGGATAACCCTCGCAGGTTCCAGTAAATAGAGGTTCAGGTCGCAGGGGCCCTAGGTCGAGTACGCCAGCACCATATCGGTGTGATCAGGTCGTATTGGTCGGCGTGGGCGAGTGAGTGGGGTACTCGGTAAACCGCCACCGTCAGCCTATTGTTGGCATTTGGTTTTGCATAAAGGGTTGGCTAAATAAAGCAACACTTTCGAACTATGGGGGCCACTTGTTCAGGTAGGGGGCGATCAACCTCGGTTCGGGTTGATTCAGTGGTCCGACCAATTGGGTCGGCCAGGTATATAATGTGTGAGAAATATGGAAGTCACACAGAAACTTTATGTGATGAATGGGAGAGAATGACTGTACATGACGGGGAGAAATTCCCAAGAGTAGGGAGCTTCAGCTCAGAAGTGTTACAAAATTTAAGGAGGAGGATATGTCTCATAAAATCAACAAAGAGACGAATCCAGCATTATGATTATTTACAGTTGTGGCAACAGGAAGGTGAGATACAGAGAGGTTTGGCTCAGGCGGCGGGATCTGGCTCTAACAGAAAACTGATTGCCACGGCCCCGCCGCCACCATACATATCAGGAGAGAAGTTGATTGCGGAGAAAGACGCACTAAGGTGTAACACAAAATCACTTAGTAACTGTGTAAATGTTAATGATAATGTTAACCCATTAACCCATGCAAGTATTAACCCGTGCAAGTTGTACCCTGTTTTGAACTTTCCTCAGGAGTGTGATCAAGA
Source organism: Pseudophryne corroboree (assembly GCF_028390025.1). Taxonomy (NCBI): domain Eukaryota; kingdom Metazoa; phylum Chordata; class Amphibia; order Anura; family Myobatrachidae; genus Pseudophryne; species Pseudophryne corroboree. The sequence continues at coordinate 84,094 of NW_026968254.1, read as the reverse complement.
GGACGAATCGGCAACGATTTCAGCGCTCTCTCTAGCAGCCACCATAGCAGAGACCACAGTAGGCACAGCTCCACCCACGAGATTAGTAAAGGCCCCTAGCGGAGGGATAGGTGAGGTCGTATCAACTGGTAAGTACGGCACCATGCATTATGCTGAGACTATTTCACCACAGCCTGTAGAATCTACACAGAATGAGGTTGTTAGAATTACACCTGTTAGAGTAATAGCAGTGCCAAATGGGAAAACAGACGCATCAGGAGCCACTCCCATTAGGAACATTGCCATGTACACTCCATTTTCCCGAATGGAATTAAGGACCATAGTGTCTGAATTTCCTGACCCTAGAAAAGACTTAGTTGCCAGTCAAAAATACATCAGAGACTTAGGTAACACTGCAGAGCCCAACAATAAAGACTGGCAGATATTGCTGAGAGCATGTTTACCCTCAAATGTCGACGCAACTCAATTTTTAGCTGATTGCGGACTAGATCATGATGTACCTCTTACAGATGTGTACAACCAAGATAATGTGAAAAGAATAAACTTGCAGCTAAAAGAGTATTTCCCAGCGGTAGCTAAATGGAATAAGATATTCTCCATTAAACAGAAGGAGTCAGAGACAGCTGCAGAGTATTTTCACAGAGCATTATTAGAAATGGCAAAATACACAGGCATAGAGGACATTAAAACAGACACAAACCATCGGGAAGTAGCAGTATCGGTACTGATGGATGGTTTAAAAGAGTCATTGAAGACTAGGGTACAGACCACACAACCATGTTGGCGAGGTCTGTCTGTGGCTACTTTGAGAGAGGCTGCTATTGATCACGATAGAAACATCACCAGACACAGGGAGCAACAAGGTGATAAATTAATGTCAGTAAGTATACAGGCTCTGACCACAAGGCAGCCTTTGTTTGTATCACCAAATCCTGTGGGTAAGTCAAGTATGGTTACTTGTTATTCTTGTCACAAACAGGGACACATGGCACGAGATTGTAGAGTAAAGAATCCACGAAACTCATACCAACCCCCTAGACAACGACACGACACACGACATTGGGAGCAAGGTCCGCAGAAACGGAGTTATGAGCCACATACAGGGGAAACAAAAAGATATCCCCCAAACAGAGACTGGCATGCCTCTGGTAGTTCCCAACTATCTCCCTCACAAGTAGTTGCTGCCAGCGGGATTCAGGGAGGTCACCATACCCAATAGGGGTGTGGCCATACCTGTAATCTGCAGCCAGTAAAATTAATTGCCAATCTTGGAAGTGAACCCGAGATCGCAATTAATGTAGCTGGTAAAACTTTAAACTTTCTTGTAGACACAGGGGCGGCCAAGTCAGTGATAAATTCGACAGTGGGCATGAGAACCACTGGTAGGACAATTCCAGCCATGGGAGTAACAGGAGTAGTCCAGCACTACCCTGTTAGCAAACCAGCCGAGATTACAATAGGGCCTTTGCATACCAAGCATTCCTTTTTGCTGGCTGCATCGGCACCAACTAATCTCCTGGGAAGAGACTTACTGTGTAAAATGGGGTGCGTCATTTATTGTACTCCTGAAGGTGTATTCTTGGACATACCTGAGAAACACGCTCAGGAAGTGCGAGACATGTTAGACTCCCCATCAAAATTAATGTCACATACCATTATGACAAATAGGAATCCATCCCAAATAGAAGAGATGACATCTCAGATACCAGAGTCACTTTGGACAAAAGACGGACAAGACACTGGATTAATGGCAAACGTAGCTCCAGTAGTTGTACAAGTAAAAGATGGTAGGATAGCTCCAAAAATCCCACAGTACCCTCTGAAGCCAGAGGTGGAGTTAGGAGTTTACCCAGTAATAGAGCGCTTGCTACAACAGGGCATTCTGGTAAGAACGTCCAGCACTGCCAATAGTCCCATCTTCCCTGTTAAAAAGAGTGGGGGGAGGGGTTACAGACTAGTGCAGGATCTAAGGGGGATTAACAAAATAGTTGAGAGTCAGTTCCCCGTAGTGCCAAACCCAGCTGTCATCCTAATGCAAATCCCTCCCACTGCCAAATTTTTCACTGTTATTGACCTCTGCTCCGCTTTCTTTTCGGTACCTCTGCACCCTGACAGACAATATTTGTTTGCATTTACATACAGAGGAGTCCAATACACGTGGACTCGATTACCCCAAGGTTTCATAGATAGTCCAAGTATATTTTCTCAGGCTTTGCATGATTGTTTACAGTCTTTCCAACCAGACAGTGGATCAGTATTGATACAGTATGTGGACGATTTATTACTGTGTTCAGATTCACTGGAAGCATCTCTGAAGGATACGAAACAGCTCCTGTTTCATCTTTCAGACACAGGACACAAGGTGTCCAAAGACAAGTTACAATTATGCCAAACTAGGGTAAAATATTTGGGACACTGTCTAACACAAGGACTGAGACACCTGACCGCTGATAGAATCCAAGCAATTAGAGACATGACTCTGCCACAAACCCAGCAACAGATCAGAACGTTTTTAGGAATGTGTGGGTATTGCCGTAATTGGATCCCAGGGTTTTCCATTTTGGCGTTACCTTTGCAGGAAATGGTCTCCTCAAACAAACCTGATAGGATTTCGCATACAGACGAGTCCGAAACAGCATTTGAGAGACTCAAACAGTGCCTAACGCAGGCACCAGCACTAGGTATGCCAGACTATGGGAAACCCTTTGAACTATACGGAACAGAAAGTGCTGGTTGCGCGGCAGGTGTACTAACCCAAAAACACGGTGATGCCAGTAGGCCAGTTGCATACTACAGCGCTCAGCTAGACACGGTAGCGCGATCCCTCCCCACATGCTTGCGAAGCGTTGCTGCGATAGCATTGCTAGTGACAAAAAGCGAAGATGTCGTGCTAGGCCACAACCTCACAATCCATACGCCACATGCAGTATCAGCCTTATTGAATTCTGCCCAAACCAGACACGTCTCATCAGCGAGGTTTACAAGATGGGAATTGGCACTAATGGCCCCCGTAAACATCACCATAAGGAGATGCAGTGCATTAAATCCTGCAACGTATCTCCCAGGTGTGCCTGGTCAGGCACAAAGGGTGGAAGGTGAGAGTGATGGGGAAGGAGGATTTAATACAAAGGAAGATACACATGATTGTATGGAATATTTGACCCAAAATTTTACCTCAAGGCCTGACATCAGTGACAACCCACTGGAAGATGCAGAACTCACGTTCTACACGGACGGTAGTTGCCATAGACAGTCAGACTCGGGAGACTTGTGTACTGGATACGCAGTCGTAGATGACCAAGACACCATAGAAGCGGAACCGCTAGGCCCACCTCACTCAGCCCAGGTTGCTGAACTGTTCGCCCTAACCAGAGCATGTGAATTGGCTAAGGGCAAATCAGCCAATATCTACACCGATTCTAGATACGCATTCGGGGTAGTCCATGATTTCGGAGCCCTATGGCGCCTCAGAAATTTCATGACGGCAGCTGGTACACCGGTAGCGCATACAGCTCACATAAAAAGGCTTCTAACAGCGATACAGGAACCCGACAGAGTGGCTGTTATCAAATGTAAAGCACACACTTATAGCCAAGACCCGGTATCACTTGGTAACAGCCGAGCAGACGAAGCTGCTAAGTTAGCAGCTGCTACCCCCATACAGACAGACACCACACAATTGATGGTATTTAATACCATTAACACACAGAAGTTGTGTGAAATGCAAAATTTGTGTTCCACACAGGAAAAGGCAGTCTGGAAGGCAAAGGGATGTGGCCAGGAGTCCTCAGGACTCTGGACGGATGGACATGGTAAACCAGTGGCCCCCAGAGCATATCTTCCATGTCTGGCTGAAGCAGCTCACGGGCTGACTCATCTAGGCAAGGAAGGAATGTGCAAATTGGTGAGAGCATACTGGTGCGCCCCAGGATTCTCCTCTCATGCGAGTAAAAGAGCAATGTCATGCCTTACCTGTTTGAGAAAGAATATTGGAAAGGCAATACCTACAGAACCATCCCATATCCCACCTGCCGGCGGCCCTTTCCAGGTAATACAAATTGATTTTATACAATTACCCCCTTGTCGGAATTTGAAATATGTACTTGTTTGTATAGATGTTTTCTCAAATTGGGTCGAAGCATTTCCTGCGGCTACAAATACCGCTATGTTTACTGCTAAGAAAATTGTGCAGGAATTTGTATGTAGATATGGTATCCCTAGAATAATCGAAAGTGATAGGGGTACCCATTTTACAGGTGATGTCTTTCAAGGAATGTGTAAGTTGATGGGAATTGATAGCAAGCTGCACACTCCGTACCGTCCACAGGCGAGTGCGAAGGTCGAAAGAGTGAACAGCACTATTAAAAATAAATTGAGTAAAGTGATGGCAGAGACAGGATTGACATGGCCAGAAGCTTTACCCATTGTATTGTACAGTATCAGAACCACTCCCAGGTCCCCTCTTAATCTGTCCCCTTTTGAAATCTTGTTTGGTCGACAACCGCATGTTATGATTAACCCTCAGGATGATTTGAAATGTAACAATGAAGTGACTGTAAAGTACTTGATTAACATGAGTAAACAGTTAAGGAATCAAAATGATAGTCTGAAGTTGGTGATTCCTGATCTACCTGATAGTAATTGTCATGACATTGAACCTGGGGATTATGTAATGATACGGAATTTTCTACGCTCAGGTTGCCTTATTGACAGATGGGAAGGACCATACCAGGTCTTATTGACTAGCACTACGGCATTGAAGGTTGCTGAGAGAGAGACTTGGGTCCATTCATCCCACTGCAAGAAGGTTGCTGATCCAGAGAAGTCCCGTGATAAGGAACAGACGGTAGAGGTTGTATCACTGGAGTGTCTGTTCCAGGAGGACTGAGGCGGCACCTGAGCCTTGAAGACCGAGAGCTGTTGTCGACTCCCCACTCCCTTTTATTGTTTTTCTCCACTTCCCATCCCCTCTCCCTCAAATTTCTTTTTCCTCCTTCTCATTTTTCTCCGTTTCCTTCTATAAGATGGACTTGCCCCAAGAGACTGTGATCCGGATTTTCCTGTTGACCATGATGTTGACCAGAGCAGTCTGTTCCGGCGAGAGTACCATGGAGGTCGATAGAGGTTCTGGAATGGGTTCTGATGATAAAGATGGAGGCGTAGTTTTCCAAGATCAACCTAACCAACAAGCAAAGGCGAGTATCAGAAAACGATCCGATAGCATTGACCATAGAAGAAATTGTGACGGATTGTTAGCTGAAGAAAACTGTATCTGTAGGCTCTGTAACAATGTCATTGAAGATGGGTGCATTAAGAAATGCCAATCCAGTTTTAATATCCATATGGACCGGCATTCATTGAGTGACTATCACTCCTTAGTGGGTAATGTGTTAAACAAAACAGATTGTTGGGTATGCTCTCAAGTACCTCAAGGTCATAGCAAATCAGGGCTAGTGCCATTTCCTTTAACGATAGGGGAGGTACTTGAGTTAAATGGTGGGAGACCGGTGGACAGGAGGTTTAATATCTCCAGCCCTCCTAGTTTGAAGCTCCACCAATACCATGTGGATAGGTCCCTATTATGTTTCAACATCTCCAATCCCAGAAAGCCGGGAAATTGGGAAGTGTCATGGAGTAACCACACCATGACCTTTTCGCATAGAGCAGATAGAATGCCTACAGATACAGAGCTTGTACGCCACATAGCCAGTAGAGGAAAATATTTCCGGTATAGGTACATCTTAGGAAATAGGATTACGAGAGTTGGAGAAGTATCACCAGGATACTGTGCACATATCGTACAACCTGATACGTGTATTAAGCAGATGGAAGAATTAGGGTTAGGAGATTTCACCTGGAAAGTGTGTAATATGGTTATGTCCTTCTCCGTCCCATATGTTCTCCCCGATGATGCATATTTCATATGCGGGAGAAAGGCGTACAAGTGGCTTGCCCAAAACTCTGAAGGATTGTGTTATATTGGAAAAGTATTGCCTGAAGTAATGACTGTAACACATGATAAAATGAAAGACATACATCGTGGTGCCCAAGCTCCTTATACTCACACCCATTACGAGCACGTCGTTAAAAGGCACCTGATAGAGAAGACAGAGCATCCGGCCTCTGATCTGATAAGTGAATCCACCGGGATTCAATTCTTAATCGCGTTAGATTTCACCCGCACCGCTAGAGGAGTGCTAAATTATAAATACATATCGGCGCTCGCAAATTTGTTAGACAATATCACTGAAATGTATGATGACACGTTTAGATATACACCCACAAAGATACAATAAAGGTAGTTTGGATAAATTAGCTAAATGAAATGGATTTAACCAATTTATCTAAATGACCATTTTTGGATGTTTTCCAGTGTTTGTGAGCAAATGGTCAATTGTCATTTGCTGCCACATATTAGCATAATTTTGTTTCAACTAGAAAAAAAAATTGGACAGATAATCTAAGTGTGGATCCAGTTTAAAGGTCCGTATTCACGGCCCGATTTTGGGGAGAGATGTGTGCTGAGCGAACTGCTCAGCACACATCTCTCCCCCCGCTCAGCACAGCGTGATGTGTGCTGAGCGTACGGGGGGTGGGGGGGGGGCGCTCATTTCACCCCCTGTGTAGGGCATTCTGTGTGTATCCAGCTTAACAGGTGTGAGCATCATACAACTACTGACTTGCGAGTAACTATACAGCAGCTCCATACCTTGTGACTTGAAGAAACACCAGTTAACCCCGGGAATGCTGCAGTCAAAGCAACAATTCCTCTTCTTACATTCCGCGACCGGACATAAAGGATGCCTACTTATATGTTCCCATTTAGCCACTGCATCAAGCTACCTGAGGTTTGCAATTCAGGATTGTCATTACCAATTGCGACCGATGTATTCGCAATATTGCGATCACAAACTACTTAGCAGTTTTAGAGTAGCTCCACACTTACTCTGCCTGTGCGATCAGTTCAGTGCTTGTCGTTCCTGGTTTGACGTCACAAACACACCCAGCGTTCGCCCAACCACTCCCCCGTTTCTCCGGCCACTCCTGCGTTTTTTCCGGAAACGGTAGCGTTTTCAGCCACACGCCCATAAAACGCCATGTTTCCGCCCAGTAACACCCATTTCCTGTCAATCACATTACGATCGCCGGAGCGATGAAAAAGCCGTGAGTAAAAATACTATCTTCATAGCAAAGATACTTGGCGCAGTCGCAATGTGAATATTGCGCGTGCGCACTAAGCGGAATTTCACTGCGATGCGATGAAAAATACCGAGCGAACGACTCGGAATGAGGGCCATAGTTTCCTCTTGGGAAAAACATTCAGCCACCGACATGTTGACACACATATACCAAGTACCCACAGACACACCGGCTTATGGGGGACAGACCGTCAGTAAATCTGTCAGAGGGACACAGAGGATTTTTCAGCTCACAATCCAGCGCCAAAAGTACACAGTCTGGGAAATAATAAACTCTATAGTGATAGACTTGTAATGCTCTAAAGATGTTCTGGTGAGGTGAGGAAGAAGCCCCGCCGCTGTAATGGCGCGTATCTGTCCCGCTCAGAAATAATTAATTACGCTAGCGGGGTAAGGACAGTGCCCAGGCACTAATGTCCACTTTTTCCAGCCTTTTGTGAGGAATTTATGCTGCCCAGGGTGCCCCCCCCCCCGTGCCCTGCACCCTGCAGTGCCTGTGTTTGTGTGGGAGCATGGCGCGCAGCGTTCCGCTCGCTGCTCGGTACCTCAGAATGCCGTCACTGAAGAAGAAGTCTTCTGTTCTTCTGCTACTCACCTGTCTTCTGGCTCTGTAAGGGGGTGACGGCAGGCTGCGGGAGTGTGCATCTAGGCGTACCCAGCGATCAGCACCCTCAGGAGCTTATGGTGTCCTGTCAGCCTGAAGCAGAGCCATTGAACTCACTAGAAGTTGGTCATACTTCTCTCCCCTAAGTCCCACGAAGCAGGGAGACTGTTGCCAGCAGCCTCCCTGAAAATAAAAAAAACTAACAAGTCTTTTCAGAGAAACTCAGTAGAGCTCCCCTGTAGTGCATCCAGTATCACTGCGCACAATACTAAAACTGGAGTCTGGAGGAGGGGCATAGTGGGAGGAGACAGTTCACACCCTTTGAAAGTCTTAAAGTGCCCATGTCTCCTGCGGATCCCGTCTATACCCCATGGTTCTTAATGTGACCCCAGCATCCTCTAGGACATATGAGAAAACAAATAACGCACACACGAGGAGGAGAGAACTAAGGAAGCTATAAGGAGAAGAGGGGAGGGAGGGGGGGTTGAAAGGTAAGGTAGTAAAGGCATATTGGATAAACTACAACCTTATACATATTCATTAATGTACCAGTAGTTAGAAGTAGAAGAGCTCTAACAGAAACCACAAAGCTTATCTAAAGCCACACCACACTGGATATGCCCAATCTCATTTGATTTTTGAAGCAAAGCAGTATTGGACTTTGTTAATACATGGATGGGAGACTGCTTGGTAGTATCAGATTCTTTAGGTGTTTTTAAACTACCAACACCATTTTCTTGGTACATTTAATTTTTACATGTATTCTTTTATGTACCAGAAGTTAGAAGTAGAAGAGCTGTAACAGAAACCACCAGCTCATCTACAGCCACAGCACACTGGATTTGCCCAATCTCTCCTGATCATGGAAGCTGAGCAGTGTTGGTCCTGGTTTTAGTACTTGGATGGGAGACCACAAGGAAATACCAGGAGCTGTGTGTATTTTTACAATACTAACACCGTTCTCTTGATGCATTCCATTTTGAAACATTGGGGCAGATCTATTAAGCCTGGTGAACTGATAAAGTGCAAGGTGATAAAGTACCAGCCAGTCAGCTCCTAACTGTCATTTTTCAAACCCAGCCTGTGACATGGCAATTAGGAGCTGATTGGCTGGTACTTTATCACCATGCAAATTATCATTTCACCAGGTTTAATAAATCGGCTGCTTACTCATTTATGTACGAGTAGTTAGAAGTAGAAGAACTCTAACAGAAACCACTAAGCTCATCTACAGCCACACCACACTGTATATGCCCAATATCACCTGATTTTAGGCCTGGTTTGTTCTTGGATGTGAGACCACCTGGGAATACCAGGTGCTGTAGGTAGTTTTATACTACCAACACCGTTCTCTTGATGCATTCCATTTTGAAACATTGGGGCAGATCTATTAAGCCTGGTGAACTGATAAAGTGCAAGGTGATAAAGTACCAGCCAGTCAGCTCCTAACTGTCATTTTTCAAACCCAGCCTGTGACATGGCAATTAGGAGCTGATGGGCTGGTACTTTATCACCATGCAAATTATCATTTCACCAGGTTTAATAAATCGGCTGCTTACTCATTTATGTACGAGTAGTTAGAAGTAGAAGAACTCTAACAGAAACCACTAAGCTCATCTACTGCCACACCACACTGTATATGCCCAATATCACCTGATTTTAGGCCTGGTTTGTTCTTGGATGTGAGACCACCTGGGAATACCAGGTGCTGTAGGTAGTTTTATACTACCAACACCGTTCTCTTGATGCATTATATTTTGAAACTTATTCATTGATGTACCAGTAGTTAGAAGTAGAAGTTAGAAACAGCAAAAATCATCTACAGCCGCATCACACTGGATATGTCCAATCTCATCTGATGTTGGAAGCTAAGCAGTGTTGTGCCTGGTTAGTTTTTGGATTTCAGGTCCTGCCTTCTGGTTTGGCCACGGCACCTCGGAAATTCACCAAGGTCATGGCCGTGATGACGACCCTTCACCATCGGTGGACCAGGGAGGAATCTCTCCTCCCGATAAACATTCTGGAATTGCGGGCAGTGTTCAATTCATTGACACTGGCCCTGCCTCTAGTACAGAACAGGCCTGTTCAAGTACAATCGGACAACGACACCACGGTAGTGTACACAAATCATCAAGGCGGCACTCGAAATTGCATGGCAAAGCTGGAAGTATCAAAAATCCTCAGTTGGGTAGAACGTCATCTGCCAGCAATATCGGCAGTGTTCATTCCCGGAGTCCTCAACTGGGAAGCGGATTTCCTCAGTCGACAGTACGTTCACGCTGGAGAGTGGAGAGGCCGCAGCAGAAATGTCTGCACTGGTGTCAGTAGGTGACTGAGGCAGGGATGACTGGGAGATAGTGGGTGACTGAAGCATGTATGACTGGGAGATAGTGGGTGACTGAGGCCGGGGTGACTGGGAGATAGTCAGTGACTAAGGCAGGGGTGATAGGGATATAGTGGATGACTGTGGCAGGGGTGACAGGGACAGTAGGAGACTGAGGCAGGGGTGACAGGGATAGTGGGTGACTGAGGCAGGGGTGATAGGGTGACAGTGGGTGACTGAGGCAGAGGTGACAGGGATAGTGGGTGACTGAGGTAGGGGTGATATGGAGATAGTGGTTGACTGAGGCAGGGGTGACAGAGATAGTGGGTGACTAAAGCAGGGGTGACTGGTATAGTGGGTGACTGAGGCAGGGGTCGCAGGTATATTGGTTAACTGAGGCAGCGGTGACTGGGAGATAGTGGGTAACTGAGGCAGGGGTGACAGGGAAAGTGTGTGACTCAGGCAGGGGTGATAGGGAGATAGTGGGCAGCAGATCACTGCCTCGCTGACAGCAGCACATCCCTGCTTCACTGACAGCAGCACATCCCTGCCTCATTGACAGCAGCACATACCTGCCTCACTTATAGCAGCACATCCCTGCCTCACTGGCAGCAGCAGATCCCTGCCTCACTGGCAGCAGCAGATCACTGCTTCACTGACAGCAGCACATCCCTGCCTCACTGGCAGCAGCAGATCCCTGCCTTACTGACAGCTGTATATAGGGCCTAATTCAGACCTGATCTCTGCTGTGCATATTCACACAACAGGAGATCAGGTCTGAAGTGTGTGTGTGTGTGCTGGTGCCGCAGTGCACCGGCACATGCCAGAGATGCGATCAGCATCTCTGCCCAGTGAGCGCCTCTGCCAACACATACTTATCTTGCATATGAGATCTCTTGATCATGAAGATAGTTCTCACAGGGTGAGGTTCATCCATTACATTTTAAAGTAGGAAGGTACAAATTACATATTCAAATTACATATATGTGCTGGATTCAAATGTTTTCCCCCCTTCCTTTCTCAATTGTGCCCATCAGCAGCTATTCTAATGTTGCTGCCAATGGGTGTGACACATTCATTTCTTCTGTGGGGTACACTGGACTCCACAAGGATTCACATTGGGGTGTAGAGTAGGATCTTGATCTGAGGCACCAACAGGCTCAAAGCTTTTGACTGTTCCCAAGATGCTCAGCGCCCCCTGTTCTATAACCTCGCTTCCATGAACAGGGAGCTCAGTTTGTAGTTGGTGCCTTCAGTAGCAGGACACTTAACAGGGGGCTGCCTCAGGCAGCCTATACTTAGCTATTAATTTTGACAAGAAAAGAAGAACTTTTTTTATAAGAATGTACAAGGGCTGCAGCAGGCTAGGTCTAATAGACATCTTTACTGCAGCTCCATCACTCCCAGCGGCGCAGTATACTCCCGTGCCCTGGTTGCTGGGTCACTGCAGCGGAGGCTCCGGTTTCTTCCTAAGGTCAGTCACACACACACCGCCCTCCGGGATCACGAGGCCGCTGATGAAAGGGAGGTAAGGGGCTTCTGTGCCCACACTATACCGTGATCCAGCGTGGCAGTAGGGGGAGGGCCGTGTGCGCACTGGCGTGGACACTGATTACTGGGCAGCCGCTCCACTAGCCACCAGGGACAGTTAAGGAGCACAGCTCTGGGGGTTTTTCTCCTATATTAACCCCATTTTGTACTACCTGCAGTGCATTGTGATAGGTAATAGAGCCTGATTCAGGTTGGATTGCAATCACAATAAGCAATCCAACTGCAAAAATTGCTAAGAGCATACGCATGCGCCTGCATTTTCTGTGACTGTCAATCGGTGCGGGGGGGGGGGTCAGCAACACTCCATTTCAAAGTCGGAGATGGAGCGGTGCGGGGGCAGGGCTTCAACGGAGAAACAGGAGGCGTGGTCAGAGCGGCTGCATGACATCACATGCAGCCGTTGCGATCACAAAAATGGTGGCGGCTTCCTGCGCACACGTACAGTCTGCACCAACAGGAGGCTAACCCATTTTTTATGATCACGCTGTACTGCACTGAGACTGCAATTTCAGCGTGGTCAAGAAGGGAGGCGGCATGCTGGGTGGCCATGCCCTGTGATGGGTGGCCCCAGCATGCGAACCAAAGGATTGCAAATTCTGTTACTTAGCAGAATTTGCAATCCTTACTGAATTAGGCAATTGATTACAAAATTGTAAACAATATTTGAAGTTTTTCTTCAGGGACTAACACAAAAGATGCTTGGGGCTACTAACACATGGGTAAGCCACGTAAAGCTTCCCATGGGTCAGTGGCATCACAACGGGGTTGCGGCACACACCCGAGTGTCACCCGCCAAGTGGGGTGACACCAAAGTGCCGGCTCTTCTTCAGTGACAGAATATGGGTGTTTCACTGTGACATTACGTGCAACACCCAGTTTCTGTCACTGTGCAGGAGCCAGCACCACTCACACACTAGTCCCCGGGTACAGCCCCCAACCCCCGGGATACCCGCAGCAACAAAATGGTGATTCAGGCCACGCCCCTACCTATGAGACCATGCCTCCTTTTTACCATTGCGCTGCTTATCTGCGCGCACTGCATTACAATCTCCCTCGCCACCTCTCTGGGTGTCACCAGTGATAGTGACACCTCTGCCATGCTTGTAGCAGCTGGTCCTAAGATCTACGCCTCCAGCCCTGAGTGTTTTCCCTTGTGACTTGTTGATCATCATAGCGAAGCAGATGCTTACAGAAAACTGCAGGGGCTTAGATTGAAAAGAAAAACATTGACGAACCCATCATTTCAGCGACAGGGTCTGCCACACGACTGACTGAAATGACTGGTTGGTTTGGGCCCCCACCAAAAAAGAATCAATCAATCTCTCCTTGCACAAACTGGCTCTACAGAGGCAAGATGTCCACCTCATCATCCTCCAATTCCTCACCCCTTTCACTGTGTACATCCCCCTCCTCACAGATTATTAATTCGTCCCCACTGGAATCCACCATCTCAGATCCCTGTGTACTTTCTGGAGGCAATTGCTGGTGAATGTCTCCACGGAGGAATTGATTATAATTAATTTTGATGATCATCATCTTCTCCACATTTTCTGGAAGTAACCTTGTATGCCGATTGCTGACAAGGTGAGCGGCCGCACTAAACACTCTTTCGGAGTACACACTGGAGGGAGGGCAACTTAGGTAGAATAAAGCCAGTTTGTGCAAGGGCCTCCAAATTGCCTCTTTTTCTCCACCATTCTTTCAAAGGTGACAGAATCATATGCAGTGACAGTAGACGACATGTCAGTAATCGTTGCCAGGTCCTTCAGTCTGGACCAGATGTCAGCACTCACTCCAGACTGCCCTGCATCACCGCCAGCGGGTGGGCTCGGAATTCTTAGCCTTTTCCTCGCACCCCCAGTTGCGGGAGAATGTGAAGGAGGAGCTGTTGACGGGTCACGTTCCGCTTGACTTGACAATTTTCTCACCAGCAGGTCTATGAACCTCTGCAGACTTGTGTCTGCCGGAAAGAGAGATACAATGTAGGTTTTAAATCTAGGATCGAGCACGGCGGCCAAAATGTAGTGCTCTGATTTCAACAGATTGAATCCTGGTTAAGCAAATTAAGGGCTCCATCCACAAGTCCCACATGCCTAGTTGAATCGCTCTGTTTTAGCTCCTCCTTCAATGTCTCCAGCTTCTTCTGCAAAAGCCTGATGAGGGGAATGACCTGACTCAGGCTGGCAGTGTCTGAACTGACTTCACGTGTGGAAAGTTCAAAGGGTTGCAGAACCTTGCACAACGTTGAAATCATTCTCCACTGCGCTTGAGTCAGGTGCATTCCCCCTCCTTTGCCTATATCGTGGGCAGATGTATAGGCTTGAATGGCCTTTTGCTGCTCCTCCATCCTCTGAAGCATATAGAGGGTTGAATTCCACCTCGTTACCACCTCTTGCTTCAGATGATGGCAGGGCAGGTTCAGGAATGTTTGGTGGTGCTCCAGTCTTCGGCATGCGGTGGCTGAAGGCAGAAAGTGGCCCGCAATTCTTCGGGCCACCGACAGCATCTCTTGCACGCCCCTGTCGTTTTTTAAATAATTCTGCACCACCAAGTTCAATGTATGTGCAAAACATGGGACGTGCTGGAATTTGCCCAGATGTAATGCACGCACAATATTGGTGGCGTTGTCCGATGTCACAAATCCCCAGGAGAGTTCAATTGGGGTAAGCCATTCTGCGATGATGTTCCTCAGTTTCCGTAAGAGGTTGTCAGCTGTGTGCCTCTTATGGAAAGCGGTGATACAAAGCGTAGCCTGCCTAGGAACGAGTTGGCTATTGCGAGATGCTGCTACTGGTGCCGCCGCTGCTGTTCTTGCTGCGGGAGGCAATACATCTACCCAGTGGGCTGTCACAGTCATATAGTCCTGAGTCTGCCCTGCTCCACTTAACCACAGACAAGTGGACATTGGGTACAACTGCATTTTTTAGGACACTGATGACTCTTTTTCTGAGGTCTGTGTACATTTTCGGTATCGCCTGCCTAGAGAAATGGAACCTAGAGGGTATTTGGTACCGGGGACACAGTACCTCAATCAAGTCTCTAGTTGCCTCTAAATTAACGATGGATACCGGAACCACGTTTCTCACCACCCAGACCTGAGTTATCCGCTTTGCAGCAGGATGACTGCTGTGATATTTCATCTTCCTCGCAAAGGACTGTTGGACAGTCAATTGCTTACTGGAAGAAGTACAAGTGGTCTTCCGACTTCCCCTCTGGGATGACGATCGACTCCCAGCAGCAACAACAGCAGCGCCAGCAGCAGTAGGCGTTGCACTCAAGGATGCATCGGAGGAATCCCAGGCAGGAGAGGACTCGTCAGACTTGCCAGTGACATGGCCTGCAGGACTATTGGCTCTCCTGTCTAAGGAGGAAATTGACACTGAGGGAGTTGGTGGTGTGGTTTGCAGGAGCTTGGTTACAAGAGGAAGGGATTTAGTGGTTAGTGGACTGCTTCCACTGTCATCCAAAGTTTTTGAACTTGTCACTGACTTATGATGAATGCGCTGCAGGTGACGTATAAGGGAGGATGTTCCGAGGTGGTTAACGTCCTTATCCCTACTTATTACAGCTTGACAAAGGCAACACACGGCTTGACACCTGTTGTCCGCATTTGTGTACAGGATGCATACCTTCATGTCCCCATTTATCCACCTCATCAGGCGTAACTCAGATTTGCGGTACAGGACTGTCATTGCCAATTTCAGACGTTGCTGTTTGGTCTCTCCATGGCCCTGAGAATTTTCACCAAGGTAATGGCGGAAATGATGGTGCTCCTGTGCAAGCAAGGTGTCACAATTATCCCGTACTTGGGCGATCTCATAAAAGCGAGATCAAGAGAGCAGTTGCTGAACAGCATATCACTTTCACTGAAAGTGTTACAGCAACACGGCTGGATTCTCAATATCCCGAAGTCGCAATTGATTCCTACTACTCGTCTGTCTTTCTTGGGCATGATTCTGGACACAGACCAGAAGAGGGTTTATCTCCTGATAGAAAAGGCCCAGGAACTCATGACTCTTGTCAGGAACCTATTGAAACCAAAACAGGTGTCAGTGCATCACTGCACTCGAGTCCTGGGAAAGATGGTGGCATCATACGAGGCCATTCCATTCGGCAGGTTCCATGCGAGGACTTTCCAATGGGACCTACTGGACAAGTGGTCCGGGTCACATTTACAGATGCATTGGTTGATCACCCTGTCCCCCAGGGTCAGGGTATCACTCTTGTGGTGGCTGCAGAGTGCTCACCTTCTCGAGGGACGCAGATTCAGCATTCAGGGCTGGATCCTGGTGACCACAGACGCAAGCCTCCAAGGTTGGGGAGCAGTCACACAGGGAAGAAATTTCCAAGGTCTTTGGTCAAGTCAAGAGACTTGTCTTCACATCAACATCCTGGAACTAAGGGCCATATACAATGCCCTACGTCAAGCGAAGACCTTACTTTGCGACCAACCGGTTCTGATCCAGTCAGACAACGTCACCGCAGTGGCTCATGTAAACCGCCAAGGCGGCACACGAAGCAGAGTGGCGATGGCACAAGCCACCAGAATTCTTCGCTGGGTGGAGAATCACGCAAGCGCACTGTCAGCAGTGTTCATTCCGGGAGTGGACAACTGGGAAGCAGACATCCTCAGCAGACACGACCTACATCCGGGAGAGTGGGGACTTCATCAGGAAGTCTTTGCACAGATTACAAGTCGGTGGGAACTGCCACAGATAGACATGATGCCGTCCCGGCTCAACAAAAAGCTACAGAGGTATTGCGCAAGGTCAGGAGACCCTCAGGCAGTAGCTGTAGACGCCCTAGTGACACCGTGGGTGTTCCGGTCGGTCTATGTATTTCCTCCTCTTCCTCTCATACCCAAGGTGTTGAGGATAATAAGACAAAGAGGAGTGAGAACAATCCTCATTGTTCCAGATTGGCCACGGAGGACCTGGTATCCGGATCTGCAGGAAATGCTCACAGAAGATCTGTGGCCTCTCCCTCTATGACAGGACCTGTTGCATCAGGGGCCCTGTCTGTTCCAAGACTTACCGCAGCTGCGTTTGACGGCATGGCGGTTGAATGCCGGATCCTAGCATTCCGGTTGAGGTCATCCCTACGCTGATAAAGGCTAGGAAGGATGTAACGTTAAAACATTACACCGTATATGGCGAAATTATGTTTCTTGGTGTGAGGCCAGGAATGCTCCTACGAAAGAATTCCATCTGGGCCGTTTCCTTCACTTCCTACAAACTGGAGTGAATTTGGGCCTAAAATTAGGCTCTATTAAGGTCCAGATTTCGGCCTTATCCATTTTCTTTCAAAAAGAATTGGCTTCTCTTCCAGAAGTTCAGACTTTTGTAAAAGGAGTGCTGCATATTCAGCCTCCTTTTGTGCCTCCGGTGGCACCTTGGGACCTTAACGTGGTGTTAAGTTTTCTAAAATTACACTGGTTTGAACCACTTAAAACAGTAGAGTTAAAATATCTCACATGGAAGGTGGTCATGTTATTAGCCTTGGCTTCGGCTAGGCGAGTGTCGGAATTAGCGGCTTTGTCACATAAAAGCCCATATTTGGTATTTCATGTGGATAGAGCGGAATTGCAGACCCGTCCTCAATTCCTACCAAAAGTGGTCTCATCTTTTCATATGAACCAACCTATTGTGGTGCCTGTGGCTACGCGTGACTTGGAGGATTCCGAGTTACTTGATGTGGTTAGGGCTTTGAAAATTTACGTGGCCAGGACGGCTAGAGTCAGGAAAACTGAAGCGCTGTTTGTCCTGTATGCAACCAACAAGATTGGTGCCCCTGCTTCAAAGCAGGCTATTGCTCGCCGGATTTGTAACACGATTCAGCAAGCGCATTCTATGGCTGGATTGCAGTTACTGAAATCGGTCAAGGCCCATTCCACGAGGAAAGTGGGCTCTTCTTGGGCGGCTGCCCGAGGGGTCTCGGCACTACAGCTGTGTCAAGCTGCTACTTGGTCGGGTTCACACACCTTTGCAAAATACTATAAGTTTGATACCCTGGCTGAGGAGGAACTCATGTTTGCTCAATCGGTGCTGCAGAGTCATCCGCACTCTCCCGCCCGTTTTGGAGCATTGGTATAATCCCCATGGTCCTTACGGAGTCCCCAGCATCCTCTAGGACGTTAGAGAAAATAAGATTTTAAACCTACTGGTAAATCTTTTTCTCGTAGTCCGTAGAGGATGCTGGGCGCCCGTCCCAAGTGCGGACTACTTCTGCAATACTTGTATATAGTTATTGCTTCAATAAGGGTTATGTTATAGTTGCATCGGTCCTGCACTGATGCTATGTTGTTTTTTCATACTGATAACTGGGTAGTTTATCACAAGTTATACGGTGTGATTGGTGTGGCTGGTATGAATCTTGCCCTGGATTAACAAAATCCTTTCCTCATACTGTCCGTCTCCTCTGGGCACAGTTTCTCTAACTGTGGCATAGAGGGAGGAGCCAGTGCACACCCAGAACTAAAGTCTTTCTTAAAGTGCCCATGTCTCCTGTGGAGCCCGTCTATCCCCATGGTCCTTACGGAGTCCCCAGCATCCTCTACGGACTACGAGAAAAAGATTTACCGGTAGGTTTAAAATCTTATTTTCTACTTTATTCTTTTCTATCCTAGTTTATTACGACCAACTCTCATCCAAGGAGTTTGATATTCTACTACCTGCATGCAATTTAAATTGCTTAAATTGTTTATATGGTTGATTTGTCCTTCACAATCCATAATCTGCAACTTGGATGTACTTGTGTCATTGAAAATCTTATAATAAAAATGTATATACAGATACTCAACCTGTATATTGAAAAAAAAAAAAGTTATAAGACATATGCATTCAATATTTGAAGAAACAAAATAAAATAAAGCTATCTATTGGGTTTCACTAACAAGCACATTGGAAGACTTGACTACTGTTAAAAGACATGCATTACATGGTATAGAGCCACAAACCACAATGTAGTAAAATAAAAACAAACTTACATGTGTATCAAACCTATGTGAGGCTTACATTGATAGTGCAAGATCAACACTCTATCAACTGTGCAAACTAGACTGCACATAAATGCCATAAAATTTATCTGAGATTTTAGTAAATAAGGCCCGTTGCTGTCCGGGTCACGCAGCCGTCACGGCCCGCCCCCATACGGTCCGGTCATGTCTGCGTTGTCCTGACTGTGCCCCCAAAATGGCGGCACAACGCCGCTGGCCCGACTCCTCCTGCCCAGTGACCGCCTCTGCCTGTCAATCAGGCAGAGGCGCTCACTGGGCAGAGATGCTGATCGCATCTCTGGCATGTGCCGGTGCACTGAGGCACCAGCACACACGCACTTCAGACCTGATCTCCTGTTGTGTGAATATGCACAGCAGGGATCAGGTCTGAATTAGGCCCTATATACAGCTGTCAGTAAGGCAGGGATGTGCTGCTGCCAGTGAGGCAGGGATGTGCTGCTGGTAGTGAAGCAGTGATGTGCTGCTGTCAGCGAAGCAGTGCTGTGCTGCTGTCAGCGAGACAGGGATGTGCTGCTGTCAGCGAGGCAGGGATGTGCTGCTGTCAGCGAAGCAGGGATGTGCTGCTGTCAGCGAAGCAGGGATGTGCTGCTGTCAGCGAAGCAGGGATGTGCTGCTGTCAGCGAGGCAGGGATGTGCTGCTGTCAGCGAGGCAGGGATGTGCTGCTGTCAGCGAGGCAGGGATGTGCTGCTATAAGTGAGGTAGGGATGTGCTGCTGTCATTGAAGCAGGAATGTGCTGCTGCAGTGAGGCAGAGATATGCAGCCCACTATCTCCCTATCACCCCTGCCTGAGTCACACACTTTCCCTGTCACCCCTGCCTCAGTTACCCACTATCTCCCAGTCACCGCTGCCTCAGTCAACCACTATATCTGCGATCCCTGCCTCAGTCACCCACTATACCAGTCACCCCTGCTTTAGTCACCCACTGTCACCCTATCACCCCTGCTTCAGTCACCCACTATCCCTGTCAACCCTGCCTCAGTCACCCACTATCTCCCAGTCACCCCTGCCTCAGTCAGCCACTATCCCTGTCACCCCTGCCTCAGTCTCTTACTGTCCCTGTCACCCCTGCCACAGTCATCCACTATCTCCCTATCACCCCTGCCTTAGTCATTTATTATACCTGTCACCCACTTTCTTCCCATACTTACCCAACCCCTTCCTATCACCCCTCCCTCAGTAACCCACTATCTCCCTGTCACCCACTATCTCCCAGTCACCCCGGCCTCAGTCACCCACTATCTCCCACTCATACATGCTTCAGTCACCCACTATCTCCCAGTCATCCCTGCCTCAGTCACCTACTGACACCAGTGCAGACATTTCTGCTGCGGCCTCTCCACTCTCCAGCGTGAACGTCCTGACGACTGAGGAAATCCGCTTCCTAGTTGAGGACTCCGGGAATGAACACTGCCGATATTGCTGTCAGATGACTTTCTACCCAACGGAGGATTTTTGATACTTCCAGCTTTGCCATGCAGTTTCGAGTGCCGCCTTGATGATTTGTGTACACTACCGTGGTGGCGTTGTCAGATTGTACTTGAACAGGCTTGTTCTGTACTAGAGGCAGGGCCAGTGTCAATTAATTGAACACTGCCTGCAATTCCAGAATGTATATCAGGAGGAGAGATTCCTCCCTGGTCCACCGACCCTGTAGAAAGTGTTGCTCCAACACCATGGCCCAGCCCAAAAGACTGGCATCCATTGTCAGGAGGACACAGTTGGAGATCCAGAAGGGATGGCCCCTGCTCAACTGTTGGTCCTGTAGCCACCAGCTCAGTGTCAGACGAACCTCCGGAGTCAAGGAGATCATTTGAGACATCATCCGATGAGGCAGGCCGTCCCACTTGGAGAGGATTAACCTCTGCAGAGGGCGGTAATGAAATTGAGCGTACTCTACCATATCGAAAGCCGACACCATGAGGTCTAGTACTTGCATCGCCGTGTGTATCAACACTCTTGGGCGAGAGAGGACGATACTGTCCTGAATTTTCAGGACTTTCTCTGGAGACAGAAACAATTGTTGGCTGTGTGTGTCCAGCAGTGCCCCTAGGTGCACAATGTTCCGAGCAGGGACCAGCGAGGACTTTTTTCAGTTGATGAGCCACCCGTGGACTTTTAGGAATTGGACCGCCAGTTCCAGATAACTGTGGAGAACCTCTTGGGAGTTCACCAGGATCAGCAAGTCGTCCAGATTTGGCAGGATCCTGATTCTCTGATGGTGAAGGGTCGTCATCACGGCCATGACCTTGGTGAATATCCGAGGTGCCGTGGCCAAACCAGAAGGCAGGACTTGAAATCCAAAAACAAACCAGGCACAACACTGCTTAGCTTCCATCATCAGATGAGATTAGACCAGTGGCGTAACTACTGCCCCCGCAGTCCTCGCGGTGGCTTGGGGGCGAGGGGCTGCGGGGGCGCCACTGATTTACAGCAGACTGACATGCGGACGAGCGTCCGCATGTCAGTCTGCAGTCTCCTTCCCTCCGCCGCTTTTTGGAGGGACACGGAGGGCACACAGCGCGCCTCCCTGTGTCCCTCCTGCTGCATCATCTCCGGCGGCCGCGGGTCTAATAGGGGGAAGTGCCGTCCGTGAGCTCTAATTGGCTCACGAACCGGCACTTCCCCCTATTAGACCCGCGGCCGCCGGAGATGATGCAGCAGGAGGGACACAGGAGAGACGAGCTGTGCCCTCCGTGTCCCTCCAAAAAGCGACGGCGGGGGGGGTAAATATCTGGCACTGGGGGCATATATGGCACGGGGGGGGAGGAATATCTGGCACTGGGGCATTTCTGGCACTGGGGGGAATATCTGGCACTGGGGGCATATCTGGCACTGGGGGGGGATATCTGGCACTGGGGCATATATGGCACTGGGGGGGAATATCTGGCACTGGGGGCATATATGGTACTGGGGGGGTATCTGGCACTGGGGGCATATATGGCACGGGGGGCATATATGGCACTGGGGGGAATATCTGGCACTGGGGGCATATATGGCACTGGGGGGGAATATCTGGCACTGGGGGCATATGTGTACCTGGCACATGGGGACGACGACTATATTTGGCACTGGGGCATGTAAGTACCTGGCACCGTGGGGGAATATCTGGCACTGGGGACATATGTAGCACTGGGAGCACAGCCCTAGCAACAAGGACTACCTCCTAGCAACGAGCATGACACCCAGTGCATGAAACATCTGGCAACGAGCATGACACCCAGTGCATGAAACACCTGGCAACGAGCATGACACCCAGTGCATGAAACCCCGGGCAACGAGCATGACACCCTGAGCATGAAAACCCCTGGCACCGTGCATGGAACCAAGAGCATGAAACCCCTGGCAACGAGCATGACACCCAGTGCATGAAACCCCTGACAACGAGCAGGTAATTGAAAAGTAATTAGAAGCCTTACTGTAGGACTTAATGTGTAATGTGCATTACGGTGTGTGGCATAATGTATCACGGACATTGCGGTGTGTGTCATAATGTGTCGCAGGCATTACGGTGTATGGTATACTATATCGCGGGCATTGTGATATGTGGTATAATGTCTCAGGGTCATTGCAGTGTGTGGCATAATGTATCACGGACATTGCGGTGTGTGTCATAATGTGTCAGGCATTACGGTGTGTGGTATACTATATCACGGGCATTGTGGTATGTGGTATAATGTCTCAGGGTCATTGCAGTGTGGCATAATACATAACGGGCATTGCGATGTGTGGCATAGGGTATAACGGGCAGGGCATTGCCCACGCACTCACACGTACAAGCAATGCATTTCACGCCTACCTCCAGCCTCAGTTACAGGCTGCTGCCGCCTACCCCCCTCCCTGCATCAGCTGCAAAGGCAGCAAAATATTTTGACCAAAGTCTAAAGGCCCGTACACATTAAACGATGTCGCTCTGTGAGCTACATCGTCTAATGTTTCCCCTCCCGGGCCGGCCGGCGGCCGACTGTACACACTGAGCGATATGACCGCTCATATCGCTCAGTGACGTCACGCCCCCGCCAGCCCTGCATGAAGGTCGTGGACGACAGTCCACATCCTTCCTGCATGCCCTACCGACAGCGAAGATTGTTGGCGACCCGCGGGGCCGCGCATCGTTTGTCGCTGGCTGCATACACACTTAACGATAAAATGAGCGACGTCGCTCATTAAATCGTTAAGTGTGTACGGACCTTAAACAATTTGGTTTGGTTAATAAAATAATTTTGCACAGAACAGTGATGTTATACGAACATTTTCATTAAACATTTAAAAAAATCAAATGTTTATTCTTACAGTGAAATTTTACATTTCTGAATAAAAAAAATAAATTTAAAAAAAGCGATGAAATTCCATAGACAAAAAACCTTACGGTTTCACATGTCCCATTAAGGCTTCTTAGACATGATCGAAATTTCAGAAACCTGTTGTAACTCTTCCACTCAAACTCCAAAAAGCAATGAAATTCCGATCATTGAGGCTGACGCCTTAATGGACGTGTTCCTTGCGTAATACAGATATGGTATGCCATCACAGCCTGTGGGTAAGTGCAGATTCGGTCTGAATTACCCCCTGTGTTTCTCTGTCCCCCCCATTAGTGCTGCTTAGTGTTCCCTCTATCCACACACTTCTGTTCCCCCATCCACACCGCTCTCCTCCCTCCAATCAACAACACTCTTACCTCATCTGAGCAGCTTTGTCTTCCGCTCAGACCTTCAGTTGCATAGACTGCATGTGTGTATTCCAATGAGCACACAAATCTGTGAATTAGCAGCTCCACCATTGTGTGAGTGACAGCAATCTCACTCTGTGAGAGTGCTGAATCTGCACTTACCCACAGGCTGTGATGGCATACCATATCTGTATTGCGCAAGGAACACGTCCATTAAGGCGTCAGCCTTAATGATCGGAATTTCATTGCTTTTTGGAGTTTGAGTGGAAGAGTTACAACAGGTTTCTGAAATTTCGATCATGTCTAAGAAGCCTTAATGGGACATGTGAAACCGTAAGGTTTTTTGTCTATGGAATATATATATATATCACAAACATATATGATTCATACATATATCACACACACATACATGATACATACATGAGAAAGACCTGGGATGGTGATGAGGCCAGGGCCCCCTGCTGATGTTGCGTTGAGGAAGGCAGTGTTCCAGGGCGGATGCCAGTCGGGGAGAGCGCCGCGCAGCCCGGGAAAAATACTGCTGAGGAGCTACATCTGGAAGAGCCCCTGGGAGGGAGAGTGCCACATGCCCCATCCTGCGCGGCAGACTCTGCAGGCCTGCACATGGGAAGGGAGGTCTCTGGCCACACATACTCACCCTTCTGCTGAAGCCCTGCTGCTGTCCCCATCAGCGATCTCCAGCGGGGAGCGGGGCCAGGATGAACCTCAACCTGTGAGAACTATCTTCATGATCAAGAGATCTCATATGCAAGATAAGTATGTTTTGGGATAGGGCTGGGGAGGGCGGCTGCTCGGGCACACCCCCGTCAAGTTAAGGAGATTTAACTGAGGAAGCACAAGGGAACTCTCGTCAGGGGACAACAACTGCAGGGAGACCACATCTTTTCAGATGAACATGGGAGGGCGGAAGGCTGCCTAATACTGAAGCACCCTCAGACATTAAACCATATGCAACAACTATTGCAAGCATTCCTGGGGGAAGGTCTGCAGCAGACGGATTTGCATACGGTGATGTCATCCAAGCAGTGGGCCAAAGTTGGCTGGAACCCTCATCTGTATATGAAAAGAGAAAAGGGGCATGCAGGGCATGGCGGCCTTTTGCGGCGCTTGGATAACCCCAAGTTTGCATTAAACACCCCCACCCTCCTTCGGTGTGGGGCTCATGTTGGCCATGCCCAAGCCCCTGAAGCATTCAAGCTGATTTCTTGCAGCAGCTGGGCACTGTAACAGCTTCAGAGCTGCTCTACAAGACAAGTAAAAGGGTGTGGGCCCTGCAGCACCACCTGTAGTTTGCATACACACATATATAGGACAGCATCTCTTATATGCCCCAGGGTCAATAAAATAGTATCCTTGTCTAGGCTATCCATCCCCTCAGATAAGGTATTTGTCCATGCCGCTACAGCACTACACACCCAGGCCGACGCAATTGCCGGTCTGAGTAAGGTACCTGAATGTGTATAAATGGACTTCAGGGTAATCTCCTGTTTGCGGTCAGCACACTCTTTGAGGGTAGCCGTATCCTGGGACGGGAGGGCTACCTTCTTGGATAAGCGTGTTAATGCTTTGTCCACCCTAGGGGAGGATTCCCATCGTAACCTATCCGTTGATGGGAAAGGATACGCCATAAGAATCCTTTTGGAAATCTGCAGTCTTTTATCTGGAGATTCACAAGCTTTTTCACATAACTCGTTCAGCTCGTGTGAGGGGGGAAAGGTTACCTCAGGCTTCTTACCCTTGTACATATGTACCCTCTTGTCAGCGACAGGGGGTTCCTCTGTGATGTGCAAAACATCTTTTATTGCCATAATCATAAATCGAATGGATTTTGCCAATTTTGGCTGTAACTTTGCATCATCGTAATCGACACTGGAGTCAGAATCCGTGTCGGTATCTGTGTCAACAATCTGGGATAGTGGGCGCTTATGAGACCCTGACAGTCCCTGCAACATAGGATCAGGCATGGGTTTAAACCCTGACTGTCCCAAAGCTTCTGCCTTGTCTAATCTTTTGTGCAATGAGTTTACACTAGCATTTAAAACATTCCACATATCCATCCAATCAGCTGTCGGCGGAGACACCACATTCAATTGCTCCCGCTCCTCTCTAATATAGCCTTCTTCCTCAGACATGTCGACACACGTGTACCGACACACTACACACACAGGGAATGCTTTTTCTGAAGACAGTTTCCCCACAAGGCCCTTTGGAGAGACAAAGAGAGAGTATGCCAGCACACCCCCCAGCGCTATATAACCCAGGAATAAAACAGTAACTTAATGTTTGCCCAGTAGTGCTGCTGTATGTAATTTGCGAATTATGTGCCCCCCCCCTCTTTTCAACCCTCTTGTCTAACATGGTATAAGCAGGGTAGAGTCCGGGGAGCTTCCTCTCAGCGGTGCTGTGGAGAAAAAATGGCGCTGGTGAGCGCTGAGGGAGAAGCCCCGCCCCCTCGGAGGCGGGCTTCTGTCCCGCTTAAACTGTAAAATTGGTGGGGGCTTATACATATATAAAGTGCCCAGCTGTATATATGTTATATTTTTGCGAAAGAGGTTTATATTGCTGCCCAGGGCGCCCCCCCTGCGCCCTGCACCCTTACAGTGACCGGAGTATGTGAGGTGTATGGGAGCAAAGGCGCACAGCTGCAGTGCTGTGCGTTACCTCAGTGAAGATCATGAAGTATTCTGCCGCCTCTGAAGTCTTCTTTTCTTCTCATACTCACCCGGCTTCTATCTTCCGGCTCTGCGAGGGGGACGGCGGCGCGGCTCTGGGACGGACGGCGAGGGTGAGATCCTGCGTACCAATCCCACTGGAGCTAATGGTGTCCAGTAGCCTAAGAAGCAGGACCTTGCAACTCAGAGAGTAGGGCTGCTTCTCTCCCCTCAGTCCCTCGATGAGGGAGTCTGTTGCCAGCAGTGCTCCCTGAAAATTAAAAACCTAACAAAATACTTTCTGTCAGAAAGCTCAGGAGAGCTCCTGAAAAGCACCCAGTCTCCACTGGGTACAGTATCAAACTGAGGTCTGGAGGAGGGGCATAGAGGGAGGAGCCAGTGCACACCCAGAACTAAAGTCTTTCTTAAAGTGCCCATGTCTCCTGCGGAGCCCGTCTATCCCCATGGTCCTTACGGAGTCCCCAGCATCCTCTAGGACGTTAGAGAAAATAGGATTTTAATACCTACCGGTAAATCCTTTTCTCTTAGTCCGTAGAGGATGCTGGGCACCCGTCCCAGTGCGCACTGTGTCTGCAGTTATTAAATGGCCCTTAACTCCAGAACATTTATGTGGAGATGAAAACATCCAAGGAAGACTTGACCATCTTCCTTGGATGTTTTCCCCCTGTGTGACTGCTCTCCAGCCTCGGAGGGTTGCATCCGTGGTCCCTAGGATCCCCTCCTGGATCCCGAACCATCGCCCCTCTAGGTGGTGAGAACTGTGCAGCCACCAATGGAGTGAGATTCTGATCTTGGAAGACAGGATTATCCTCCGGTGCATGTGTAGGTGGGATCCGGACCACTTGTCCAACAGGTCCCACTGGAACACTCTGGCATGGAACCTGCCAAACTGAATGGCCTCGTAGGCCGCAACCATCTTCCCCAGCAACTGAATGCATTGATGGATTAACACTCTTGCTGGTTTCAGAATTTGTTTGACCAGACTCTGGATCTCCAGAGCCTTTCCACTAGAAGAAAACCTCTTCTGTGTCCAGTATCACTCCCAAAAACAACAACCGCGTCATTGGGACCAACTGCGATTTTGGCAAGTTTAGGAGCCAACCATGTTGTTGAAGAACTGTCAGGGAGAGTAGATGTTTTGCACCAACTGGTCCCTGGATCTCGCCTTTATCAGGAGATCATCCAAGTACGGGATAATTGTGACTCCTTGCTTGCGAAGGAGGACCATCATTTCCGCCATCACCCTGGTGAAAATCCTCGGAGCCGTGGACAGACCAAACGGCAACGTCTGAAATTGGTAATGACAATCCTGAATTGCAAACCTCAGGTAGCTTGATGCAGTGGCTAAATGGGAACATATAAGTAGGCATCCTTTATGTCTACCAAAACCATGAAATCTCCTTTATCCCCCGGACTGGAGATCACTACCCTGAGAGATTCCATCTTGAAATTGAATTTCTTTAGGTAGAAATTAAGGGATTTCAGATTTAAGATTGGTCTGACTGAGCCGTCCGGCTTCGGGACCACGAAGAGGCTTGAATAAAAACCTTCTCCCTGCTGACTAAGGCTGATTTGAACAATCGGTGAGGGGGAACGTCTTGAAACCCCAGTTTGTACCCTTGGGACACTATTTGTAAAACCCACGAGTCCAGGTCCGAATGAATCCAGAACTGACTGAAGAGTTTTAGACGTGCCCCCCACTGGTGCGGGCTCCTGCAAGAGAGCCCCAGCGTCATGCAGTGGATTTGGCAGAAGCAGAGGACGATCTCTGCTCCTGCGATCTTGAAGAGGCTACAGACCTCTTCCCTCTTTTCCTTCCTCTACCTGCAAAGAAAGGGGAATCTTAACTTCTTGCATATCTATCTATTGGGCCGAAATGACTGCGTCAGATAATGATGCGTCTTCATCCGTTGAGAGGGAACATAGGGCAAGAAGGACGACTTACCTGCGGGAGCTGCCGAGATCAAATTAACTAGGCCGTCGCCAAACAAGGCTTCACCTTCATAGGGAAGAGACTCCCTTTCTTCTTGGAGTCAGCATCAGCATTCCCTTGGTGAATCCACAATGCCCTCCTATCCGAGACTGCCATGAAATTGGCCCGTGAGCACTTGTGCCCGGTGTAGGATTTTTAAATATGTGTAGTTTACTGTATGCAAGGGTTTAAAACCTTTTAGGAACTGAGATCTAAGGTGTATTACATGTAGTTTAAAAAAAACAAAAAAGGTTTATTTTAAGGCAGTAGTTTCCAAACTGGGGTTCTTGCACTGGTAGCATAGTTTGGTGGTCCAGGACCAATTAAAATTATTTATACTTTAATAAATTGGCAAAACCATTCCCTCACAACATAACTGAACCTGAGGATGACATGCTATAAACACAATTTACTTAATTTTATATTTTTTTCTGAATTTCTCAATAAAAAAAACTTTGGCCTAGGGGTGTCGTGAAACAAATTTTGATACTCTATGGCAGGGGTGTCAAACCCATGGGCCGCATGCCGCCCCCAATGCATCCTTTTGTGGCCCACAGGCCGAGGTCCGACAGGGGTCCTTTTGTGGCCCGATCACCTTGCTTAGAGCGAGGGCAGGAGAGTGCAGCCAGAGTCTTTGCTTTCTATGTGCGGCACCATCTTCCCGAAGAGATCACCGGGAAGATAGTGCCCCTTCCACTGGCTACAGCACAGGTATACTGGGGTGGGGTAGCAAACTGGGGGCCCCAATGGGCCCCTCCAGCAGTCCCTCTACCAAAACACGTCTTTTGGTGGTTTTGCGGTGTTGTTATAACTACATGGTGACGATACTGTAGCACAGAGATTTTCAACCATTTACAACTCACGTCACACAGAACAAGATTTAAATATTGACAAGGCACACTGAAATATAATGGTGATGCATGGTGCAGTATCGTGTCCTAGGATGTCATGTCGCAGCTTCTCCATAGGTAACGCCTGAACAGGCCCGGTGACAGGGGGGACAAAGGGGACACTTGTTCAGGGCTCCAAGTATTAAGAACAGAAATAATGGGGCCACAGTGCCAATATTGCTTTTTAAAGTGTATCCACCAACTGCTCAATTTAAGCAGGAAAACAATTAACAGGCCAACTAAACCCTCCCCCCTCCTTTTACCCCATCACTTTGTCCAGTCCCTGTGGTCCATACTGTATTGCCATTATTATGCATTTTGCTCTGCTGGCCCTTTTCTGAATGTCCCTGCCACCGCCACCGAAGAGCTGGATAGCCCAGTATGAAAACCACCTGCCGGCCTCACTGACGGTCCGAGTCAAAGGCTCCATTTTTTTTAAAGATCCCTCTGCCAAGTTAAGGGGGGGGTAAGGGGGCCCCAGAGATATCAGTGTACTGGGCCCCGAGATTTCTGTTGCTAGCCCTGACCCTCAGGGGCGTATCTACCCCTTGGCCAGGATGGCACTTGCCAGGGGCACCATCCAGCTGTGCCAACCGTGGCTAAGGGATAGAGTTCTGCAGTCTCGAAAGGGCGCTATGGCAATCAGCGTGGGACTGACCAATTAGACGGTGAGGGAAGGATACTGAAATTGTCCCAACCCTGTTACAGTTTGAAACGCCCCTCAACTGCTGTCCACTGCTTCACTCCTAGCTCTGCCCCTTTGAAATTATTAATCCCTACCCCCCGGTAGGCGGAGTTCTCCAGGCCCATACTCAGGAGTCACCACTGCTGTACATTATGTGCCGGTTGTAGAGGCAGAGCGGCGAACATCAGAGAACGCCACAAATTACACAGTGGGCAAGGAGATGGCTGGAGACAGCTGCACAGCCATGCCTTGCAAGTTCGAGAGAGCTGTTGAATTTCAGCACTTCAAGTCAGAGCCTGCCCCCTGCTGCCCAAGCAGTCCGTGACAGTTAGTGTCGAGGAGGGGGGGATTTGTGCATGTGTGCTATCAGTGTGTGTGTGGGGGGGTGGGGGGGTGGAGGATGTGTGTGACTGTGAGGGAGCTGTCAGTGTCAGTGGGGAGAGGAGCAGGAGGGAGTTGTTAGTGTGTGGAAGTGATGAGAGTTGTCAGTACTGGTGAAATGTGTGTGTGTGTGTACTAGATTTAGGAGTGTGTGTTTGTGAGAGGTTTCAGTTGGGGAATTAGAGTTCATACAGTAATTAAATGTTTTCATATTGAGAACTACATCTCCCAGCATATACAGTGTGCTGGGGATGCTAACAAGCTTTATTTAAAAGTTTAAAAAACATTGCTTTTATGACTGCAATGGTTAAAAAGGGAGAGCTATAAATCAATTTATCAGTGAATGATCGCAGTTTGAGCTGTTACATTTTACTGAACCACCTATCCCTCCACACTCACTACCTGTCCTCAGGATACATTTACCATCCCGGCAGACGGTATACCGGCGGTCATTTGACCGATGTTGGAATCCTGACACCACTTGGGAGACTGGTGCCGGCACACAGACAGCCAACATCCCGAAGGCGAGTATTGGAGGGAGGGTTAGGACCGGGGGAGCGGGTGTTAGGGAAGGCACTAGGAGGGGGGGGGGGGTTAGTCCAGTATCCTGGGACGGGAGGGCTACCTTCTTGGATAAGCGTGTTAATGCTTTGTCCACCCTAGGGGAGGATTCCCATCGTAACCTATCCGTTGATGGGAAAGGATACGCCATAAGAATCCTTTTGGAAATCTGCAGTCTTTTATCTGGAGATTCCCAAGCTTTTTCACATAACTCGTTCAGCTCGTGTGAGGGGGGAAAGGTTACCTCAGGCTTCTTTCCCTTGTACATATGTACCCTCTTGTCAGCGACAGGGGGTTCCTCTGTGATGTGCAAAACATCTTTTATTGCCATAATCATAAATCGAATGGATTTTGCCAATTTTGGCTGTAACTTTGCATCATCGTAATCGACACTGGAGTCAGAATCCGTGTCGGTATCTGTGTCAACAATCTGGGATAGTGGGCGCTTATGAGACCCTGACAGTCCCTGCAACATAGGATCAGGCATGGGTTGAAACCCTGACTGTCCCAAAGCTTCTGCCTTGTCTAATCTTTTGTGCAATGAGTTTACACTAGCATTTAAAACATTCCACATATCCATCCAATCAGCTGTCGGCGGAGACACCACATTCATTTGCTCCCGCTCCTCTCTAATATAGCCTTCTTCCTCAGACATGTCGACACACGTGTACCGACACACTACACACACAGGGAATGCTTTTTCTGAAGACAGTTTCCCCACAAGGCCCTTTGGAGAGACAGAGAGAGAGTATGCCAGCACCCCCCCCAGCGCTATATAACCCAGGAATAAAACAGTAACTTAATGTTTGCCCAGTAGTGCTGCTGTATGTAATTTGCGAATTATGTGCCCCCCCACCCCTCTTTTCAACCCTCTTGTCTAACGTGGTATAAGCAGGGTAGAGTCCGGGGAGCTTCCTCTCAGCGGTGCTGTGGAGAAAAAATGGCGCTGGTGAGTGCTGAGGGAGAAGCCCCGCCCCCTCGGAGGCGGGATTCTGTCCCGCTTAAACTGTAAAATTGGTGGGGGCTTATACATATATAAAGTGCCCAGCTGTATATATGTTATATTTTTGCGAAAGAGGTTTATATTGCTGCCCAGGGCGCCCCCCCTGCGCCCTGCACCCTTACAGTGACCGGAGTATGTGAGGTGTATGGGAGCAAAGGCGCACAGCTGCAGTGCTGTGCGTTACCTCAGTGAAGATCATGAAGTCTTCTGCCGCCTCTGAAGTCTTCTTTTCTTCTCATACTCACCCGGCTTCTATCTTCCGGCTCTGCGAGGGGGACGGCGGCGCGGCTCTGGGACGGACGGCGAGGGTGAGATCCTGCGTACCAATCCCACTGGAGCTAATGGTGTCCAGTAGCCTAAGAAGCAGGACCTTGCAACTCAGAGAGTAGGGCTGCTTCTCTCCCCTCAGTCCCTCGATGAGGGAGTCTGTTGCCAGCAGTGCTCCCTGAAAATTAAAAACCTAACAAAATACTTTCTGTCAGAAAGCTCAGGAGAGCTCCTGAAAAGCACCCAGTCTCCACTGGGTACAGTATCAAACTGAGTTCTGGAGGAGGGGCATAGAGGGAGGAGCCAGTGCACACCCAGAACTAAAGTCTTTCTTAAAGTGCCCATGTCTCCTGCGGAGCCCGTCTATCCCCATGGTCCTTACGGAGTCCACAGCATCCTCTAGGACGTTAGAGAAAATAGGATTTTAATACCTACCGGTAAATCCTTTTCTCTTAGTCCGTAGAGGATGCTGGGCACCCGTCCCAGTGCGTACTGTGTCTGCAGTTATTAAATGGCCCTTAACTCCAGAACAATTATGTGGAGATGAAAACATCCAAGGAAGACTTGACCATCTTCCTTGGATGTTTTCCCCCTGTGTGACTGCTCTCCAGCCTCGGAGGGTTGCATCCGTGGTCCCTAGGATCCCGTCCTGGATCCCGAACCATCGCCCCTCTAGCTGGTGAGAACTGTGCAGCCAGCAATGGAGTGAGATTCTGGTCTTGGAAGACAGGATTATCCTCCGGTGCATGTGTAGGTGGGATCCGGACCACTTGTCCAACAGGTCCCACTGGAACACTCTGGCATGGAACCTGCCAAACTGAATGGCCTCGTAGGCCGCAACCATCTTCCCCAGCAACTGAATGCATTGATGGATTAACACTCTTGCTGGTTTCAGAATTTGTTTGACCAGACTCTGGATCTTCAGAGCCTTTCCACTAGAAGAAAACCTCTTCTGTGTCCAGTATCACTCCCAAAAACAACAACCGCGTCATTGGGACCAACTGCGATTTTGGCAAGTTTAGGAGTCAACCATGTTGTTGAAGAACTGTCAGGGAGAGTAGATGTTTTGCACCAACTGGTCCCTGGATCTCGCCTTTATCAGGAGATCATCCAAGTACGGGATAATTGTGACTCCTTGCTTGCGAAGGAGAACCATCATTTCCGCCATCACCCTGGTGAAAATCCTCGGAGCCGTGGACAGACCAAACGGCAACGTCTGAAATTGGTAATGACAATCCTGAATTGCAAACCTCAGGTAGCTTGATGCAGTGGCTAAATGGGAACATATAAGTAGGCATCCTTTATGTCTACCAAAACCATGAAATCTCTTTTATCCCCCGGACTGGAGATCACTACCCTGAGAGATTCCATCTTGAAATTGAATTTCTTTAGGTAGAAATTAAGGGATTTCAGATTTAAGATTGGTCTGACTGAGCCGTCCGGCTTCGGGACCACGAAGAGGCTTGAATAAAAACCTTCTCCCTGCTGACTAAGGCTGATTTGAACAATCGGTGAGGGGGAACGTCTTGAAACCCCAGTTTGTACCCTTGGGACACTATTTGTAAAACCCACGAGTCCAGGTCCGAATGAATCCAGAACTGACTGAAGAGTTTTAGACGTGCCCCCCACTGGTGCGGGCTCCTGCAAGAGAGCCCCAGCGTCATGCAGTGGATTTGGCAGAAGCAGAGGACGATCTCTGCTCCTGCGATCTTGAAGAGGCTACAGACCTCTTCCCTCTTTTCCTTCCTCTACCTGCAAAGAAAGGGGAATCTTAACTTCTTGCATATCTATTGGGCCGAAATGACTGCGTCAGATAATGATGCGTCTTCATCCGTTGAGAGGGAACATAGGGCAAGAAGGATGACTTACCTGCGGGAGCTGCCGAGATCAAATTAACTAGGCCGTCGCCAAACAAGGCTTCACCTTCATAGGGAAGAGACTCCCTTTCTTCTTGGAGTCAGCATCAGCATTCCCTTGGTGAATCCACAATGCCCTCCTATCCGAGACTGCCATGAAATTGGCCCGTGAGCACTTGTGCCCGGTGTAGGATTTTTAAATATGTGTAGTTTACTGTATGCAAGGGTTTAAAACCTTTTAGGAACTGAGCTCTAAGGTGTATTACATGTAGTTTAAAAAAAACAAAAAAGGTTTATTTTATGGCAGTAGTTTCCAAACTGGGGTTCTTGCACTGGTAGCATAGTTTGGTGGTCCAGGACCAATTAAAATTATTTATACTTTATTAAATTGGCAAAACCATTCCCTCACAACATAACTGAACCTGAGGATGACATGCTATAAACACAATTTACTTAATTTTATATTTTTTTCTGAATTTCTCAATAAGAAAAACTTTGGCCTAGGGGTGCCGTGAAACAAATTTTGATACTCTAGGGCAGGGGTGTCAAACCCATGGGCCGCATGCCGCCCCCAATGCATCCTTTTGTGGCCCACAGGCCGGGGTCCGGCAGGGGTCCGACAGGGGTCCTTTTGTGGCCCGATCACCTTGCTTAGAGCGAGGGCAGGAGAGTGCAGCCAGAGTCTTTGCTTTCTATGTGCGGCACCATCTTCCCGAAGAGATCACCGGGAAGATAGTGCCCCTTCCACTGGCTACAGCACAGGTATACTGGGGTGGGGTAGCAAACTGGGGGCCCCAATGGGCCCCTCTAGCAGTCCCTCTACCAAAACACGTCTTTTGGTGGTTTTGCTGTGTTGTTATAACTACATGGTGACGATACTGTAGCACAGAGATTTTCAACCATTTACAACTCACGTCACACAGAACAAGATTTAAATATTGACAAGGCACACTGAAATATAATGGTGATGCATGGTGCAGTATCGTGTCCTAGGATGTCATGTCGCAGCTTCTCCATAGGTAACGCCTGAACAGGCCCGGTGACAGGGGGGACAAAGGGGACACTTGTTCAGGGCTCCAAGTATTAAGAACAGAAATAATGGGGCCACAGTGCCAATATTGCTTTTTAAAGTGTATCCACCAACTGCTCAATTTAAGCAGGAAAACAATTAACAGGCCAACTAAACCCTCCCCCCTCCTTTTACCCCATCACTTTGTCCAGTCCCTGTGGTCCATACTGTATTGCCATTATTATGCATGTTGCTGTGCTGGCCCTTTTCTGAATGTCCCTGCCACCGCCACCGAAGAGCTGGATAGCCCAGTATGAAAACCACCTGCCGGCCTCACTGACGGTCCGTGTCAAAGGCTCCATTTTTTTTTAAAGATCCCTCTGCCAAGTTAAGGGGGGGTTGAGGGGGCCCCAGAGATATCAGTGTACTGGGCCCCGAGATTTCTGTTTCTGGCCCTGACCCTCAGGGGCGTATCTACCCCTTGGCCAGGATGGCACTTGCCAGGGGCACCATCCAGCTGTGCCAACCGTTGCTAAGGGATAGAGTTCTGCAGTCTCGAAAGGGCGCTATGGCAATCAGCGTGGGACTGACCAATTAGACGGTGAGGGAAGGATACTGAAATTGTCCCAACCCTGTTACAGTTTGAAACGCCCCTCAACTGCTGTCCACTGCTTCACTCCTAGCTCTGCCCCTTTGAAATTATTAATCCCTACCCCCCGGTAGGCGGAGTTCTCCAGGCCCATACTCAGGAGTCACCACTGCTGTACATTATGTGCCGGTTGTAGAGGCAGAGCGGGGAACATCAGAGAACGCCACAAATTACACAGTGGGCAAGGAGATGGCTGGAGACAGCTGCACAGCCATGCCTTGCAAGTTCGAGAGAGCTGTTGAATTTCAGCACTTCAAGTCAGAGCCTGCCCCCTGCTGCCCAAGCAGTCCGTGACAGTTAGTGTCGAGGAGGGGGGGATTTGTGCATGTGTGCTATCAGTGTGTGTGTGTGTGTGTGGGGGGGGGGGGGGGGGTGGAGGATGTGTGTGACTGTGAGGGAGCTGTCAGTGTCAGTGGGGAGAGGAGCAGGAGGGAGTTGTCAGTGTGTGGAAGTGATGAGAGTTGTCAGTACTGGGGAAATGTGTGTGTGTGTGTGTACTAGATTTAGGAGTGTGTGTTTGTGAGAGGTTTCAGTTGGGGAATTAGAGTTCATACAGTAATTAAATGTTTTCATATTGAGAACTACATCTCCCAGCATATACAGTGTGCTGGGGATGCTAACAAGCTTTATTTAAAAGTTTAAAAAACATTGCTTTTATGACAGCAATGGTTAAAAAGGGAGAGCTATAAATCAATTTATCAGTGAATGATCGCAGTTTGAGCTGTTACATTTTACTGAACCACCTATCCCTCCACACTCACTACCTGTCCTCAGGATACATTTACCATCCCGGCAGACGGTATACCGGCGGTCATTTGACCGATGTTGGAATCCTGACACCACTTGGGAGACTGGTGCCGGCACACAGACAGCCAACATCCCGAAGGCGAGTATTGGAGGGAGGGTTAGGACCGGGGGAGCGGGTGTTAGGGAAGGCACTAGGAGGGGGGGGGGGGTTAGTCCAGTATCCTGGGACGGGAGGGCTACCTTCTTGGATAAGCGTGTTAATGCTTTGTCCACCCTAGGGGAGGATTCCCATCGTAACCTATCCGTTGATGGGAAAGGATACGCCATAAGAATCCTTTTGGAAATCTGCAGTCTTTTATCTGGAGATTCCCAAGCTTTTTCACATAACTCGTTCAGCTCGTGTGAGGGGGGAAAGGTTACCTCAGGCTTCTTTCCCTTGTACATATGTACCCTCTTGTCAGCGACAGGGGGTTCCTCTGTGATGTGCAAAACATCTTTTATTGCCATAATCATAAATCGAATGGATTTTGCCAATTTTGGCTGTAACTTTGCATCATCGTAATCGACACTGGAGTCAGAATCCGTGTCGGTATCTGAGTCAACAATCTGGGATAGTGGGCGCTTATGAGACCCTGACAGTCCCTGCAACATAGGATCAGGCATGGGTTGAAACCCTGACTGTCCCAAAGCTTCTGCCTTGTCTAATCTTTTGTGCAATGAGTTTACACTAGCATTTAAAACATTCCACATATCCATCCAATCAGCTGTCGGCGGAGACACCACATTCATTTGCTCCCGCTCCTCTCTAATATAGCCTTCTTCCTCAGACATGTCGACACACGTGTACCGACACACTACACACACAGGGAATGCTTTTTCTGAAGACAGTTTCCCCACAAGGCCCTTTGGAGAGACAGAGAGAGAGTATGCCAGCACACCCCCCAGCGCTATATAACCCAGCGCCGGATGCCATACCCAACCCCCTTTACTTTTTCAGGCATTTCTATCTCTCCTCTCTCTATGGTGTTCCGATTGCCCACTTTCCCTTGTGCTTTTCTCTCTCTCTCCTTTGTTTAGAGCATCAGTTTCTGTAGTCCACTTTATCCTTATTTTTTCCTGTGTTTCACTATCTCTCTGATGTAATGAGGATGTATGGTCTAGAGGGATCAGTAATGCATTGTACTGTATAGAGGCGTCAGGGATGTAGCGTAGGGTATAGAGGCGTCAGGGATGTAGCGTAGGTTATAGAGGCATTAGGAATGTAGCGTAGGGAATAGAGGCATCAGGGATGTAGCGTAGGGTATAGAGGCGTCAGGGATGTAGCATAGGGAATAGAGGCGTCAGGGATGTAGCGTAGGGAATAGAGGCGTCAGGGATTTAGCTTAGGGAATATAGGCATCAGGGATGTACTAGCAGGTATATAGAGGTCAGTGTACTGTATAGAGGGGTCAGTAATGCAGTGATGGTTATAGAAAGGTCAGTGATGTAGTGTAGGGTATAGAGGGGTCAGTTATGTAGTGTGGGGTAAAGAGGGGTCAGTAAAGATACTAAGCTGAAGTACTTAGAACACTTCTTGAATTAAGACACAACCTGCAAGAAAAAGTATGCAATATGGGTGAAAAGGCAAATGTCAGAGGTCTGATACAAGTGACCAGCTCCACACCTTGCACCACATAGCGTTATGTTAAACTGGGATATGTTCTTTTTTGGTGTGTGTGTGTGTGTGTGTGTGTGTGTGTGTGTGTGGGGGGGGGGGGGGGGGGGGGTGCCAAAGGAAATTTTTGCCATTGGCCCCTTTGGTCTAGAACCAGCCCTGATCACAAAATATTTTTGTCTGAGCAGACTGGACACTGATCAGCGTTGGCTCATTCTCAGCCCCCCGCCCAGCCTCTGCTGCCAACAGACTGCTATTAGCTAGTTAACCTTCTGCCTTCCCTATCTATGACACAGATTGCTGCTAATGCTACCAGAATGTTCCCAGTGGCTTCACACCAACAGTGAATCCCAGCCGATGATGTAGGGCAGCGTGTGGGGGAGGGGGTCAGTTGCTGTGGCTCCAACATGGTAACCGCCAATGGACTGCAATGCTTTATCGAAAGGGGGGGCGCCAGTCCCTTACTTTGCCAGGGGCGCTTGGACCCCTAGCTACACCTCTGTTGACCCTAACCGATACCCCTAAACTAACCATAATTCCTGCAGTAAAAATCCATGTTTCTATGTATATAGGGGGTCATTCCGAGTTGATCGCTTGCTGCCGTTGTTCGCTGCGTAGCAATCAGTTGAAAAAAAATGGCTAATCTGTGCATGCGCATGCTCCGTAATGCACAGATGCATGCGCATCGTACGGGTACAAAGTCCATTGTGGTTTTGCACTAGTTCTAGCGATTATTCCAATCACAGAACAGGCCACAAGGAGATTGACAGAAAGAGGGCGTTTCTGGGTGTCAACTGACCGTTTTCAGGAAGTGCTTGGAAAAATGCAGGCGTGGCAGAAGAAATGCAGACGTGGCTGGGCATTCGCTGGATGGGTGTGTGACATCAAAAGCCGTCCCTCGGTTGTTAGAATCAACGCACACGAAGTGTAACTACAGTGCTGGTCTTATTTTGAAACGATTTTGCAGGCGCTCTGCTGCTCAAGTGTTCGCACTTCTCCAAAGTGAATATACACTCTCCAGTGGGCAGCGACAATGCGTTTGCATGGCTGCTAAAAACTGCTAGCGAGCTATCAACTCAGAATGACCCCCATAGTGTATTGCAAGAAAATATCTGTAAATCCAATGGTACCGTAAGTGCGGTATATACTCGCACTTCTTTGCGGGGTGAGAACATCTCATCTAAGTGAAGTCAGCCCTATGAATAGAGTTTGTGTGATCCCTGTGCAGCAGTCACAGAAAGGGTTCATCTCTGCAGTTTGTCACTCAAATTACATTGCTGCATTTTTTCTAGAAGTGGATCTGAGAGCTGTTACCCGCAGACCAGCTACAATAATTATCCTGGGTACTCACTAGACCAGTGGTTCTCAAACTGCACCCTGGGGTGCCTCAGGACACTTGCAGGGGTGCCTTGGATTGGTGGTCCAGGACCAATTCAAAATATTTATAGTTAGTGTTATAGGCAAAACCAGTGCTGTTGGATGGCAATCATAACATATGTGCACAAGCAGAAGCAAATCCTGTCCCCTACCAAAGGGCCAGTGCTAGGGTGTTTGGCGCCTCCCTGCAAACTATTAATTTGGGCCCTCTCTCCAATACTTAATAAAGGGACAGTGCGCTCCTTAAAAAAAGAAGGTGTGGTATCACAAGGAAGGGGCATGGCCACACAATAGCACCCCAAATCAAAATACGCCACACAGTAGCACTATCTTATTGTCATTACACCGCATGTAATAATAATAATAATAATACCCACAGTCGCAGTGCCCTTTATACACATAACCACCATATCAGTGCAGCTTACACACATAATGCCAACAGTAGCAGTGCCCCTTCTACACATGCCCACGGTGGCAATCCTTTACATGGCAAATATCAACCTGGTTTTGCCATGTAAAGGATTGCCACTTTAAAAACAAACAATCAAACAAACAAAACAAAAAACAACAGGAAAAAACACAAAATCTCTCACTTTCTGATTCTCACACCCTATTACATTCCTCCCTATATATTTAAATGTTTCTATTACTGTATGTTCCCTCTTCCCTTCTCCAAACTATACACATCAACATTTTTTAGTATTTCCAGGTAAGTTTTGTGATGTAGGCCATGCACAATTTTAGTTGCCCTAATGTATTTACA
Organism: Pseudophryne corroboree; assembly: GCF_028390025.1. Lineage (NCBI taxonomy): Eukaryota > Metazoa > Chordata > Amphibia > Anura > Myobatrachidae > Pseudophryne > Pseudophryne corroboree. The sequence goes on along the minus strand of NW_026968254.1, from coordinate 44,226 downwards.
GCCTTCTGGAGATATGGCTTCTGGAACTGAACACAGGATTCTAAATGTGGCTGTACCAAGGACCTATACAGTGGCATTACAGGTTGAGTATCCCTTATCCAAAATGCTTGGGACCAGAGGAATTTTGGATATCGGATTTTTCTGTATTTTGGAATAATTGCATACCATAACGAGATATTATGGTGATGGGACCTAAATCTAAGCACAGAAGGCATTTATGTTTCATATACACCTTATACACACAGCCTGAAGGTCATTTTAGCCAATATTTTTTATAACTTTGTGCATTAAACAAAGTGTGTGTACATTCACAGAATTCATTTATGTTTCATATACACCTTATACACACAGTCTGAAGTTCATTTAATACAATATTTTTAATAACTTTGAGTATTAAACAAAGTTTGTGTACACTGAGCCATCAAAACACAAAGGTTTCACTATCTCAGTCTCACTCAAAAAAGTCCGTATTTCGGAATATTCCGTATTTCGGAATATTTGGATATGGGATACTCAACCTGTATTACTTTTTTCTGCTACTGGTTCTTTAACCTATGCAAACAAGCATCTGACTTGCCTTTCCTATTGCTTTGTTACATTGCTCACCTGAAATAGTAATACTTAGATAGCTTTCCTCTTGCCATTATAATGCCCTTAATATTATAGTTAGCCTTTGCATTTTTGAGACGTGTATGATTTTGCATTTTTTGGCATTAAATGTTGCCATGTTCTTGACCATTCCTCTAGTCCAGGGGCGGAACTGCCAGAGACAACGGAGTCAGTTGCCGCCGGGCTCCAGCCCTAAAGGGGCTTCCTCCATTGCCCCCCGGCTGTTACGTGCCCTTCCTACTAAATAGACAAAGGCGCTACCAGCAGGGTCTCGCAGTTTGTACATTCCATGCCGTAACACCCTTCTTTCCACCTTCACAATGAAGCTATTGGTACTTTGCAAAAAAAAAATTATTAGCATTGCAACTCAGCAGATCAATGCAGTGTGCAGCCACACACTCCATATATCTGCTCAGCCACAAAGCTGATTATTTCTTCACAAAGTACAAGGTGAGCTCCAAATAGAATTCTCTAGCTTAGATTATACCTTTCTATGCAAGGGTAAATAGCTCAATTGTTTGACTGCAATGCCACAGGAAATGGTTTGGATCCAAGACAGTGTGACTGAATAATAAAGAAACCTTAAGATGAGTTCATGAATGTTGTATAAGTATTAGTGAGAGAAGGGGTCAGGAGCATGCTAGGCTGCAAAAAATAAGGTAGGCTGCAAGTGAAAGTAATGATCTCCTATATATTTTCCCAGATCTGTCACTCTGTGTGGCTAACTCTGGGGGAAGTCACAGCAATGGGCGGAGACGGCATCTGCAGGACGATACACCAGTGCCAGCAGCAGACCGTAACAAAGTGACAGATCAGGGAGAATATATAGGAGGTAGGGAGGTGGCCATGGTACATGGCTGGCCAAGGGACACTAGCTCATGTACCCCTTTACCACTGAGGCTGGCCACCAAGGATGGACCTGTCACCAGTGCACATGCAATAACCTCTTCTGCTGCCCTCTTTGCAACTCAGATTGCCCAGTGCTCCCCTTCGCTAACAGTCCACAAAGTTTCCCCATCTCACGATCTGCCTCCTCACCCCCACTTTCATCTCTACAGCACACGCGCATATCATACAAGATCCCATCATGCGTACGTAGGTCTGAAATGCAAGAGGGAGGTTGGGGGGAGATTGGCATGCGCCAGCAACACCACACAGCTCACTGTGACCACAGTGGAGAGGCGCTGCAACAGGACAATACACCAACCTCGGAGCAAGGAACTGCGTCGGTCAGGAGGAGAACTATTTCAATAGCATAAAAAGGTTAATGCGTCCCACCCTATGGACACCAGACTCATCAAGTCACTGTTGCCAGAGTCTCATACAATGACTCTGAACCTCTAAGCACACTATTTGACTGTCCACACCCTGCTGTGCCTATTACCCATCTCCTCCACCACCCTCAACACTGACCCACACATCATTCACCCACAAAGATACAATAAAGGTAGTTTGGATAAATTAGCTAAATGAAATGGATTTAACCAATTTATCTAAATGACCATTTTTGGATGTTTTCCAGTGTTTGTGAGCAAATGGTCAATTGTCATTTGCTGCCACATATTAGCATAATTTTGTTTCAACTAGAAAAAAAAAATGGACAGATAATCTAAGTGTGGATCCAGTTTAAAGGTCCGTATTCACGGCCCGATTTTGGGGAGAGATGTGTGCTGAGCGAACTGCTCAGCACACATCTCTGCCCCCGCTCAGCACAGCGTGATGTGTGCTGAGCGTACGGGGGGTGGGGGGGGGGGGGCGCTCATTTCACCCCCTGTGTAGGGCATTCTGTGTGTATCCAGTTTAACAGGTGTGAGCATCATACAACTACTGACTTGCGAGTAACTATACAGCAGCTCCATACCTTGTGACTTGAAGAAACACCAGTTAACCCCGGGAATGCTGCAGTCAAAGCAACAATTCCTCTTCTTACATTCCGCTGCACTTATTGTGGGGTAGCCGCAATCCCTTCTGCTGTACGGTTCCACATTACATTGTTTCTTGTCACTTCCTGTTGATGCAGTAAGGAAACATCCAGGAATTACAGCAGCTTAGTTTTTTTTTTTTTTTTAACTGGGGCAATTTAGCTAGATCACAGGGCAATTTAGCTCCTTTGGTCCTTTTTTAGGACCAGTTAATCAGACAGTTGAGCAAACTGAAAAACAGCTAACAGGAAATTTCCACTTAAATGGTATTTTCTAATCTTATCTGACCATGACTAAGAATAAAGGATACACAAGATAAACTCTTAGAGCCATGGACCTTATCCATGTTTAAGCTCCATCAAATCTGTAATCAATAGCACTACATGCTCCCACTTTACCACTGTACTATATACTCTACCTGTGTTTTTAAGGTAAAAACACCATTTAACCCCAGTGACACTTGAATTAAAGCAGCAGCCTCTGGAATAGCATTCCTTAGCATTAATCCCAGGAAATCTGCAATCTTCACGCTCTTTGATAGCCATGCTACATTGCTGTTTACTTGGATGGAGCAGAGAGCACAACATCAGGACATAGGAAATATTACAATGCATGATAAGAAAGGTGTGAGCTCTACAGCAAGGCCTCTAACCCTTTGCCAGTGCCAAATACATAGGGCTTAACTCAGATCTGATCACAGCAGCAAATTTATTAGCTAAAACCATGTACACTGCAGGGGGGGGGGGTGTATAATATGTGCAGAGAGAGTTAGATTTTGGTGCGGTGTGTTCAAACTGAAATCTAAATTGCAGTGTAAAAACAAAACAGCCAGTATTTACTCTGCACACAAACAATATAACCCACCTAAATCTCTCTGCAAATGTTATATCTGCCCCCCCCCCAACCCTGCAGTGCACATGGTTTTGCCCACTAGCTAACAAATTTGCTGCATCTGGGAATTACAGCAGCTTAATATTTCTTTTTACAGAAGGTTCAGCAAATTAAATTATTTAGTGAAATACTGTAATCATAACAAGTTACAGGGATATTGTAGGTAGATTTATTGTCAGTGGATAAATGTAAAAATTAAACCCTTAGGCATAGTTCCAAAATGCTGTCATTGCAATCCAGATTTTAAGGATATCATGCTTGAGCACAGGTGACTTAATTAGAACTTCGGTCAATGTGAATTAACCATTGGACTCAACCATGGTTATGCTTAAAACCCAGGGGTCTATTTAAGATCGATCTTAATCGATGTTGGGCTTCCAGGTTGAAAAAAAAACACATTTACTAACATTTTAAAATTTATATAAAAAATCATCTGTTCGTAAATGCAGTGCACATGGTTTTGCCCAACTGCTAACAAAAATCCTGCTGCGATCAACTCAGAATTACCCCCCATGGCCCTCATTCCGAGTTGTTCGCTCGCAAGCTGCTTTTAGCAGCATTGCACACGCTAAGCTGCCGCCTACTGGGAGTGAATCTTAGCATCTTAAAATTGCGAACGAAAGATTTGCAATATTGCGATAAGACATCTCTGTGCAGTTTCTGAGAAGCTCGAGACTTACTCTGCCAGTGCGATCAGTTCAGTGCTTGTCGTTCCTGGTTTGACGTCACAAACACACCCAGCGTTCGCCCAGACACTCCTCCGTTTCTCCAGCCACTCCCGCGTTTTTCCCAGAAACGGTAGCATTTTTTCCCACACGCCCCTAAAACGGCCTGTTTCCGCCCAGAAACACCCACTTCCTGTCAATCACATTACGATCACCAGAACGATGAAAAAACCGTGAGTAATATTCCTAACTGCATAGCAAATTTACTTGGCGCAGTCGCAGTGTGAACATTGCGCATGCGCATTAAGCGGAAAATCGCTGCGATGCGAAGAAAATTACCGAGCGAACAACTCGGAATGACCACCTATCTGCACTGCAGGGAAGGCAGATTTAACATGTGCAGAGAGAGTTAGATTTGGGTGTGGTGTGTTCAATCTGCAATCTAATTTGCAGTGTAAAAATAAAGCAGTCAGTATTTACCCTGCACAGAAACAAAATAACTCACCCAAATCTAACTCTTTCTGCACATGTTATATCTGCCTCCCCTGCAGTACACATGGTTTTGCCCAACTGCTAACAAAATTCCTGCTGCGATCAACTTGGAATTACCCCCATCGATTGATGTTTTCACACTGCTCGTGTATATAAGACATATAGGGCCTAATTCAGTTTGGATCGTAATACGCGTTCCAACCGCAAAAACTATGAAGAGGATGGGGGCATATACGCAGGGTCCATCCTGTGCGTGTGCCTACATTTTCTCCGGGTGCCCCGCAGAAAATGCGAATGCCTCTGCCTGTCAATCAGTAGAGGGCGTACCTTCGCAGGTATATCGCGATCATGAGCCATGTCTCCCATTTTTGTCATTATAGGTGCTCTGTGAGCTGCTGGCCATGCCCCAGCCCCTCTGTCTCCCGTGAATAGAGATTGAGGCTTATTCAGACCAGATCGCTTCAATTTATTTTCACCCAGCGGGCAATCTGGTTTGCACTGCACATGCGTATGCGCCACAATGCGTAAGTGCGATGGTCCGGAGATCACAAGAAGATTGACAAGAAGAGGGTGTTTGTGTGGGTGGCAACTGAATGTTTCTAGGGAGTGTCCGGAAAAACACTGGAGGGACCCGGCGTTTTGTGGGAGGATTTGTGACGTCACCTCAATGGCTGAGTAAGTGCTGAGCTGTGCAGCTCTTGTGCACATGTGATCACACACCTGCACAGCAAATTTTCCCTTCCGCTGTAGGCGACAACTACCTGATTACAGGGATGCAAAAAACACACCCTAGCGATCAGGTCTGAATTACCCACAATGTGCATATTTGCAGAGCAACAAGCTACAGGGAGCCTTCCACCCCCCACCCATTTCCCATGGGAAGGGGGAGGGGGTTGTTTGGGTTAGCTGGACATTCCCCAAAAAAGTGACTGTCCTGCAAAAATTGGGATAGTTGGGAGGTATGTTCAAATACATTTATTGTTTTGCATGCAGGGTAAATACTGGCTTCTTTGACATTTAGCCACAAATGCTGCACAGCTGAATTACAGTATTACACTGCAATTAACAGTTATGCTAGGACATTCCCCCTCCCAAATCTACATCTCTCTGCATGTTACATCTGTCCCACAGTGGCGTGCGGTGAGGTCAGTGGCTAGTGAGGCACTACAGCCATAATGTCCGCCGAATCCTGCCGATGACCCTTAGCCAATGCCCGCTACTGCCTCTGAGCCGATACCCGCTGCCACCGCCAATGGCTTACAAACTCGCCCACAATCAACTGACCCAGCCCTCCACCACTAATTTCTATCTCAGTCCGATGCCGCCAATGCCCGCTGCCTGCCTGCTCATTGTTCTCGTTATATATTATAAATTTTTAAAGAAAAAAAAAATGAGTGTTTGGGACTGGGAAGGGTGAGGGAGGAGGACATGAATGCAATTTTGTTGTCCAGGGCTTCCATTAACTTAAAGGAGAAGGGTCTGAATGGGTTAAAAAAAATGCGTGAGGTCCCCCCTCCTTAGTATAACCAGCCTCGGGCTCTTTGAGCCGGTCCTGGTTATTTAAATACTGGGGGAAAAATTGGACAGGGGTTCCCCGTATTTAGACAACCAGCACCGGGCTCTTAGACCGGTCCAGGTTCCAAAAATACGTGGGACAATAGATGTAGGGGTCCCCCATATTTTTAAAACCAGCACCGGGCTCCACTAGCCAGAGAGATAATGCCACAGCCGGGGGACACTTTTATGTAGGTCCCTGCGGCCCTGGCATTACCCCTCCAACTAGTCACCCCTGGCCGGGGTTCCCTGGAGGAGTGGGGACCCCTTAAATCAAGAGGTTCCTCCCCTCGAGGCACCCAAGGGCCAGGGGTGAAGCCCGAGGCTGTCCCCAGCACCCCTGGGTGGTGGGTGCCGGGCTGATAGCCATGTGTGTAAAAAAAGAATATTGTTTTTTTGTTGTGGAACTACAAGGCCCAGCAAGCCTCCCCCGCTTGCTGGTACTTGGAGAACCTCAAGTACCAGCAGGCGGGGAAATAACGGGCTTGCTGGTACCTGTAGTTCTACAACAACAAAAAATACCCAAATAAAAACACAAACACACACAGCGTGACAGTAAAATTATTGAGACAGGCTGTAGCATGTGGGTGCATGTAACCCTATAAAAGTGATGGATTGGGTGACTATTACAATACCCACTGTTGCTGTCTGAAATATGATGGATTTATAGATTGCTCTGCCGAGACATGTTTTTTTCTAAAATGCACCACAGGTATGGATGGATAGTATACTTGACGACACAGAGGTAGGTAGAGCAGTGGCCTACTGTACCGTACTGCTATATATTATATTATTTATTATTATTATTATCCTTTATTTATATGGCACCACAAGGGTTCCGCAGTGCCCAATTACAGAGTACATAAACAAATAATCAAACAGGAAAACAGCAACTTACAGTTGACGACAATATAGGACAAGTACAGGGTAAATAAACATAGCTACATCAGCAGATGACACTGGAATAAGTATCAGGTGGCAGAAGACTGCTGGATTTGGTGCAGCTGAAGATTATTAAAGTAAGAAAAGAGTAAGCACATGAGGGAAGAGGGCCCTGCTCGTGAGAGCATGCATTCTAAAAGGGAGGGGTAGACAGACAGGGGTGAGACAGATGGGGTACATAGAGAGCATGGAACAGAGGTTTAGGATGAGATTTGGCTGGGTTTGGTGAAGAAGTGGGTCTTGAGAGCCCGTTTGAAGTTTTGTAGAGAGGTGGAGAGTCTGAGGGGGAGAGGTAGGGAATTCCAGAGAAGTGGTGCAGCACGTGAAAAATCTTGGAGGTAGGAGTGGGAGGAAGTAATCCGTAGGCAGGAGAGTCGGTGTGCATTAGCAGAGCGAAGAGGACGGGTGGGAGTGTAAAGCGAGATAAGATCAGAGATGTAGATGGGAGAGGAGTGGGTGAGGGCTTTGTAAGCAAGTGTGAGAAGCTTGAAATGGATTCTGAAAGGGAAGGGGAGCCAGTGAAGGACTAGTAAGAGAGGAGAGGTGGACGTAGTGCGTTTGGTGAGGAAAATGAGCCGGGCAGCAGCATTGAGGATAGATTGGAGTGGAGAGAGGTATTTGTCAGGAATGCCAGTCAGGAAGAGATTACAGCAGTCCAGTCTGGAGATGACCAGTGAGTGGATAAGAGTCTTAGTAGCATCCTGGGTCAGAAAGGGTCTGATCCTGGAAATATTTTTTAGATGAAAACGGCAGGTTTGTGAGAGGTGCTGAATGTGTGGTTTGAAGGAGAGGGAGGAGTCAAGGATTACTCCAAGACAGCGCGCTTGGGGGGTAGAGGAGATAGTAGTGCCATCAATAGATAATGAGATTGTAGGAGGTGAGATTATGCGGGAGGGAGGGAAGATGATCAGCTCGGTCTTAGACATGTTAAGTTTAAGAAAGCGCTGGGACATCCAGGAAGAGATAGCAGAGAGACAGTTGGAGATACGAGTGAGGAGAGTAGGGGAGAGGTCTGGAGAGGAAAGATAGATTTGAGTGTCATCAGCATAGAGATGATATTGGAAACCAAAAGAACTAATGAGCTTACCTAGTGAGGACGTATAGAGAGAGAAGAGAAGAGGACCAAGGACAGAACCTTGGGGTACCCCTACAGTTAGTGGAAGTGAGGGGGAGGTGGAGTCATGAGAGGAGACAGAGAATGAACGGTCAGAAAGGTAGGACGACAACCAAGAGAGGGCAGTGTTACGCAGACCAATGGAGTGAAGGATTTGCAGTAGGAGAGGATGGTCCACAGTGTCAAAAGCAGCAGAGAGATCAAGTAGAATAAGTAGAGAGTAGTGTCCCTTAGATTTAGCAGCATGGAGGTCATTGCATACTTTTGTAAGGGCAGTTTCAGTGGAGTGGAGAGGACGGAAGCCAGACTGGAATGGGTCAAGCAGTGAGTGTGAGGAAAGAAAGGAAGTAAGGCGGTTGTAGACAATACGCTCAAGGAGTTTGGAGGCAAAAGGGAGGAGAGAGATGGGTCGGTAGTTGGAGAGAGTGTTTGGATCAAGGGTAGGTTTTTTAAGAATAGGAGAGATGAGAGCGTGCTTGAAGGCAGAGGGGACAGTGCCTGATGAGAGGGAGAGATTGAGAAGGTGGGAAAGATGGGAACAAGCAGAAGAAGAGAGGTGGCAAAGGAGGCGGGAGGGGATAGGGTCAAGTGGGGAGGTGGTGAGGGGACAGGAACGAATGAGGGCCATGACTTCCTCTCCAGATGCATGGGAGAAAGATGACAGAGTTGGTGCGAGGGATGGGGAGGGTTGGTAAGGGATGGGAGAAGGCTGGTTACTGATAGTCTGGTGTGATGTGATGTCCTGACGTATGGAGTCAATTTTGGATGTGAAGTAAGTGGCAAAGTCAAGAGCAGAGAGTGAGGAAGGGAGACGAGGTGGAGGTGGGCAGAGGAGTGAGTTGAGAGTGGCAAAGAGGCGCCGGGGGTTGGAAGACTGGGAGGAGATGAGGTTCTTGAAGTATGACTGTTTAGCAAGAGAAAGGGCAGCACTGAAGGATGAGAGCATAAGTTTGAAATGGAGGAAGTCTGCCTTAGAGCGTGATTTCCTCCAGTGTCGCTCAGCAGTACATGAGCATTTTTGCAGATATCTGGTGCATTTGGTGTGCCAGGGTTGAGGTGTTAATTTGCAAGGGTGAATAGTGGTTGGTGGAGCAACAGAGTCAAGAGCAGAAGTAAGGGAAGCATTGTATGTGGAAGTGGCTTGTTCAGGGCATGAGAGAGAGAGAATAGGAGAGAGAAGTGAGTCAAACAGGGAGGAAAGGAATGTGGTGTCAATAGCTTCAATGTTACGCTTAGTGATGGTAGCCTTAGGAGGTAGAGATGGGGAAGTCGAGAGAGATAGGTTGAAGGAGAGCAGGTGGTGGTCAGAGAGGGGAAATGGGGAGTTGGAAAAATCAGAAATATCACAGCGGTGAGTGAAGACCAGATCCAGTGAGCTCCCATTCACATGGGAGGGTGAGGAGGTCCACTGGGAGAGACCAAGTGAAGAGGTGAGGTTAAGGAGTTTAGAGGCAGGGGATTGTGTGGGGATGTCAATAGGGATGTTGAAATCGCCTAGGATAATGGTGGGAATGTCAGAAGAGAGGAAGTGAGGAAGCCAGGAAGCAAAGTTGTCGATGAATTTGGAAGCAGTGCCAGGGGGGCGGTAAATGACAGCTACTCTAAGATGGACTGGTTGGAAGAGGCATATGGCGTGGACCTCAAATGTAGAGAATATAAGGGATGGTTCTGGTGGTATGAGTTGGTAGGAGTAACTAGAAGGTAAAAGGACCCCAACACCACCCCCATGGCGACCCCCAGGTCGGGGTGTGTGTGTGTGAATGTAAGGCCCCCAGCAGAGAGAGCAGCAGCAGAAGTAGTGTCAGAGGGCATAATCCAAGTTTCAGTAATGGCTAGTAGGTGTAGGGAGTTGGAAATGAAAAGGTCATGAGTGGGGACCAGTTTGTTACAAACAGATCTGGCATTCCAGAGGGCACAGGATAGGGGGTATGAGTTTGTGGGAGAGATGTGAATTAGATTTTCAGGGTTGCTGTAGCGATGAGGTGGGATTAACTTTGAGGGCAGGGATGATGAGAGAGTAGTGATGGTACGGGTGCCTGAGCTAGGAGGGGAAACTGCAGGAGGTGGGCAGGGAGGGAGGTCAGTGTGATGTGGATGGGGGTGTGGGGAGGTGACAGGGAAGGGAGAGAGGGAGCAGGGCTGAGTTGTGGGGTAGCAGGACCATGGGGCAGAGGTGAATGAAAGTGGGGTAACAGGAAAGGTGGGGGAAGGAAACAGAGGGATGGAGGGGAGACAGAGGAGGGGAGAGAGGAGGAGGTGGAGGAGACTAGTGGGGAAGGATAAAGATACATTATTAGGTAGACACTGAGTGATGTGGGGAGTATAAGAAAACCTTGACATAGTGTTAAGTAGGTAAATAGGTTGAAGTAGTGGAAGTAGGAGAGGAGACTGTAAGGCAATCCGAGCAGAAGAATTGCAGAAATGCAGGTGAGAAAAGCAGTGTAGGCTCAAGGGGTGTAGATTTAGTATGAAATGAGTCAAAAGCGTAGATAAAGTGGGTGCAGAAATGTATTTGGAGTGTAAGAAATGAAAGGATTGTGAGAGGTTTAAGAAGCAATGGTAATTATGTTAGATGTTTTAAGTGTTTGCAGGTAAAATTGCATTGGTGCAGCTGTGCTTAAAAAACAAAATCACAATAATACAGATACAGGCATTTGTAGGTGAAATGGATGGTTTATGAAATGTCCAAGTAAGGTAGTTCTGTGCTATGTAATCAGATGCAACAATCAGGAGGTGAGTGATCTGAGGAGTAAGTGACTCACATTTGTTATTAGTTCTTCAGTTTTCTTTGTTTTGTTAGATTGGTGTGCTTCTGTTTTCCTTCTTTTTCACTTCGATTGAACGCTGATTGAACACTGCTGTTATGTGTCAATTTTATCACGCTTTGATAAAAATGCACGCTTAGATCAATAAATGCACAGCCAAATGGCTTTGCACAGCCTACACCATTGGACTTAAGTAGAAGACTATTACAAGTGAAACCAATAATTGAAATCTGTAACCACACCCCACCCCCTCAAATGCCAGGCAATAAATTACCTTAAAAACAACAACCAGGCATTCCACAAAGATTAAACTGGGTCTATATCATTCAAAACTTTAAAAAAGTACTTCAAAATCACATACTATGCAATAATGTTTCAATTTGCATAACCCAGCAGAATTAGCTTTGCATATATAGATATAGTGCAGCAGAATATATTGGTGGTTGTAGTCAATTGTAATTACCTGTAGGTGACAAGAAGAGAAGAAACGTCAATTCACAATCGATATCAGCTGAAGATAAATTAACGCTGATTGAACGCTGCTGTTATGTGTCAATTTTATCACGCTTTGATAAAAATGCACGCTTAGATCAATAAATGCACAGCCAAACGGCTTTGCACAGCCTACACCATTGGACTTAAGTAGAAGACTATTACAAGTGAAACCAATAATTGAAATCTGTAACCACACCCCACCCCCTCAAATGCCAGGCAATAAATTACCTTAAAAACAACAACCAGGCATTCCACAAAGATTAAACTGGGTCTATATCATTCAAAACTTTAAAAAAGTACTTAAAAATCACATACTATGCAATAATGTTTCAATTTGCATTACCCAGCAGAATTAGCTTTGCATATATAGATATAGTGCAGCAGAATATATTGGTGGTTGTAGTCAATTGTAATTACCTGTAGGTGACAAGAAGAGAAGAAACGTCAATTCACAATCGATATCAGCTGAAGATAAATTAACGCTGATTGAACGCTGCTGTTATGTGTCAATTTTATCACGCTTTGATAAAAATGCACGCTTGGATCAATAAATGCACAGCCAAACGGCTTTGCACAGCCTACACCATTGGACTTAAGTAGAAGACTATTACAAGTGAAACCAATAATTGAAATCTGTAACCACACCCCACCCCCTCAAATGCCAGGCAATAAATTACCTTAAAAACAACAACCAGGCATTCCACAAAGATTAAACTGGGTCTATATCATTCAAAACTTTAAAAAAGTACTTCAAAATCACATACTATGCAATAATGTTTCAATTTGCATTACCCAGCAGAATTAGCTTTGCATATATAGATATAGTGCAGCAGAATATATTGGTGGTTGTAGTCAATTGTAATTACTCAGCAGAATTAGCTTTTCATATATAGATATAGTGCAGCAGAATATATTGGTGGTTGTAGTCAATTGTAATTACCCAGCAGAATTAGCTTTGCAAATATAGATATAGTGCAGCAGAATATATTGGTGGTTGTAGTCAATTGTAATTACCCAGCAGAATTAGCTTTGCATATATATAGTGCAGCAGAATATATTGGTGGTTGTAGTAAATTGTAATTACCCAGCAGCAGCTCTACTGCACTCAACATCACCAGTGCTCACAATATATATAATGCTATATACTATGCCATAGTGGTGCTTACTATATAACACCCCCTACTGCGTTCCCCCTGGCAATGAGCATGACACCCAGAGAGTGAAACCCCTGGCAATGAGCATGACACCCAGCACGTGAAACTCTTGGCATTGAGCAGTTTTTGTAAAAGTAATTAGAAGCTTTACTGTAGGGCATAGTGTATCACAGATATTGTGGTGAGTGACATAATATGTTCCAAAGGGCATTAATGTGTGGGGCTTAACATGGTGGAAATTACTGTACTTTTTTCCCTGTGGTGGCCGAGGTCTGTTGGTGCAGGGTCAAGAACTGGGGTGTAAGGTAGTCTTTGCCTGCAAGGCTACGCTCATTTTATGGAGACCATACCCATACATTTAAGTGTGGCATATACCTGCGCTTGCTCGCGGGGTGAGAACATCTCCCTAATTGAATTCAGCGATATGAATAGAGGTTGTGCAGCAGCAAGCGTAGGTATATGCCACACTTATGGTAACATTGGATTTGCAGATATTTTCTTGCAGGGGTGTTTCTAAACAATTTGGCTTCAAATGCGAGATTTAAAAATGCGTGCCCCCCGCCACCATTGGCATTAAAAATTGTGCCCCTCCCCCATATATATATATAAAAAAAAAACTATATTTGCGTGAGCGCTCCGGACGGGATGGGGGGGGGCGTGACCTCGCAAAAATGGGTATGGTCTCCATAAAATGGGCGTAGCCTTGCAGGCAAAGACTACCTTACACCCCAGTTCTTGACCCTGCACCAACAGACCTCGGCCACCACAGGGAAAAAAGTACAGTAATTTCCACCATGTTAAGCCCCACACATTAATGCCCTTTGGAACATATTATGTCACTCACCACAATATCTGTGATACACTATGCCCTACAGTAAAGCTTCTAATTACTTTTACAAAAACTGCTCAATGCCAAGAGTTTCACGTGCTGGGTGTCATGCTCATTGCCAGGGGTTTCACTCTCTGGGTGTCATGCTCATTGCCAGGGGGAACGCAGTAGGAGGTGTTATATAGTAAGCACCACTATGGCATAGTATATAGCATTATATATATTGTGAGCACTGGTGATGTTGAGTGCAGTAGAGCTGCTGCTGGGTAATTACAATTTACTACAACCACCAATATATTCTGCTGCACTATATATATGCAAAGCTAATTCTGCTGGGTAATTACAATTGACTACAACCACCAATATATTCTGCTGCACTATATCTATATTTGCAAAGCTAATTCTGCTGGGTAATTACAATTGACTACAACCACCAATATATTCTGCTGCACTATATCTATATATGAAAAGCTAATTCTGCTGAGTAATTACAATTGACTACAACCACCAATATATTCTGCTGCACTATATCTATATATGCAAAGCTAATTCTGCTGGGTAATGCAAATTGAAACAATATTGCATAGTATGTGATTTTTAAGTACTTTTTTCAAGTTTTGAATGATATAGACCCAGTTTAATCTTTGTGGAATGCCTGGTTGTTGTTTTTAAGGTAATTTATTGCCTGGCATTTGAGGGGGTGGGGTGTGGTTACAGATTTCAATTATTGGTTTCACTTGTAATAGTCTTCTACTTAAGTCCAATGGTGTAGGCTGTGCAAAGCCGTTTGGCTGTGCATTTATTGATCCAAGCGTGCATTTTTATCAAAGCGTGATAAAATTGACACATAACAGCAGCGTTCAATCAGCGTTAATTTATCTTCAGCTGGTATCGATTGTGAATTGACGTTTCTTCTCTTCTTGTCACCTACAGGTAATTACAATTGACTACAACCACCAATATATTCTGCTGCACTATATATATATATGCAAAGCTAATTCTGCTGGGTAATGCAAATTGAAACATTATTGCATAGTATGTGATTTTTAAGTACTTTTTTAAAGTTTTGAATGATATAGACCCAGTTTAATCTTTGTGGAATGCCTGGTTGTTGTTTTTAAGGTAATTTATTGCCTGGCATTTGAGGGGGTGGGGTGTGGTTACAGATTTCAATTATTGGTTTCACTTGTAATAGTCTTCTACTTAAGTCCAATGGTGTAGGCTGTGCAAAGCCGTTTGGCTGTGCATTTATTGATCTAAGCGTGCATTTTTATCAAAGCGTGATAAAATTGACACATAACAGCAGCGTTCAATCAGCGTTAATTTATCTTCAGCTGATATCGATTGTGAATTGACGTTTCTTCTCTTCTTGTCACCTACAGGTAATTACAATTGACTACAACCACCAATATATTCTGCTGCACTATATCTATATATGCAAAGCTAATTCTGCTGGGTTATGCAAATTGAAACATTATTGCATAGTATGTGATTTTGAAGTACTTTTTTAAAGTTTTGAATGATATAGACCCAGTTTAATCTTTGTGGAATGCCTGGTTGTTGTTTTTAAGGTAATTTATTGCCTGGCATTTGAGGGGGTGGGGTGTGGTTACAGATTTCAATTATTGGTTTCACTTGTAATAGTCTTCTACTTAAGTCCAATGGTGTAGGCTGTGCAAAGCCATTTGGCTGTGCATTTATTGATCTAACCTTTCCTGTTACCCCACTTTCATTCACCTCTGCCCCATGGTCCTGCTACCCCACAACTCAGCCCTGCTCCCTCTCTCCCTTCCCTGTCACCTCCCCACACCCCCATCCACATCACACTGACCTCCCTCCCTGCCCACCTCCTGCAGTTTCCCCTCCTAGCTCAGGCACCCGTACCATCACTACTCTCTCATCATCCCTGCCCTCAAAGTTAATCCCACCTCATCGCTACAGCAACCCTGAAAATCTAATTCACATCTCTCCCACAAACTCATACCCCCTATCCTGTGCCCTCTGGAATGCCAGATCTGTTTGTAACAAACTGGTCCCCACTCATGACCTTTTCATTTCCAACTCCCTACACCTACTAGCCATTACTGAAACTTGGATTATGCCCTCTGACACTACTTCTGCTGCTGCTCTCTCTGCTGGGGGCCTTACATTCACACACACACCCCGACCTGGGGGTCGCCATGGGGGTGGTGTTGGGGTCCTTTTACCTTCTAGTTACTCCTACCAACTCATACCACCAGAACCATCCCTTATATTCTCTACATTTGAGGTCCACGCCATATGCCTCTTCCAACCAGTCCATCTTAGAGTAGCTGTCATTTACCGCCCCCCTGGCACTGCTTCCAAATTCATCGACAACTTTGCTTCCTGGCTTCCTCACTTCCTCTCTTCTGACATTCCCACCATTATCCTAGGCGATTTCAACATCCCTATTGACATCCCCACACAATCCCCTGCCTCTAAACTCCTTAACCTCACCTCTTCACTTGGTCTCTCCCAGTGGACCTCCTCACCCTCCCATGTGAATGGGAGCTCACTGGATCTGGTCTTCACTCACCGCTGTGATATTTCTGATTTTTCCAACTCCCCATTTCCCCTCTCTGACCACCACCTGCTCTCCTTCAACCTATCTCTCTCGACTTCCCCATCTCTACCTCCTAAGGCTACCATCACTAAGCGTAACATTGAAGCTATTGACACCACATTCCTTTCCTCCCTGTTTGACTCACTTCTCTCTCCTATTCTCTCTCTCTCATGCCCTGAACAAGCCACTTCCACATACAATGCTTCCCTTACTTCTGCTCTTGACTCTGTTGCTCCACCAACCACTATTCACCCTTGCAAATTAACACCTCAACCCTGGCACACCAAATGCACCAGATATCTGCAAAAATGCTCATGTACTGCTGAGCGACACTGGAGGAAATCACGCTCTAAGGCAGACTTCCTCCATTTCAAACTTATGCTCTCATCCTTCAGTGCTGCCCTTTCTCTTGCTAAACAGTCATACTTCAAGAACCTCATCTCCTCCCAGTCTTCCAACCCCCGGCGCCTCTTTGCCACTCTCAACTCACTCCTCTGCCCACCTCCACCTCGTCTCCCTTCCTCACTCTCTGCTCTTGACTTTGCCACTTACTTCACATCCAAAATTGACTCCATACGTCAGGACATCACATCACACCAGACTATCAGTAACCAGCCTTCTCCCATCCCTTACCAACCCTCCCCATCCCTCGCACCAACTCTGTCATCTTTCTCCCATGCATCTGGAGAGGAAGTCATGGCCCTCATTCGTTCCTGTCCCCTCACCACCTCCCCACTTGACCCTATCCCCTCCCGCCTCCTTTGCCACCTCTCTTCTTCTGCTTGTTCCCATCTTTCCCACCTTCTCAATCTCTCCCTCTCACCAGGCACTGTCCCCTCTGCCTTCAAGCACGCTCTCATCTCTCCTATTCTTAAAAAACCTACCCTTGATCCAAACACTCTCTCCAACTACCGACCCATCTCTCTCCTCCCTTTTGCCTCCAAACTCCTTGAGCGTATTGTCTACAACCGCCTTACTTCCTTTCTTTCCTCACACTCACTGCTTGACCCATTCCAGTCTGGCTTCCGTCCTCTCCACTCCACTGAAACTGCCCTTACAAAAGTATGCAATGACCTCCATGCTGCTAAATCTAAGGGACACTACTCTCTACTTATTCTACTTGATCTCTCTGCTGCTTTTGACACTGTGGACCATCCTCTCCTACTGCAAATCCTTCACTCCATTGGTCTGCGTAACACTGCCCTCTCTTGGTTGTCGTCCTACCTTTCTGACCGTTCATTCTCTGTCTCCTCTCATGACTCCACCTCCCCCTCACTTCCACTAACTGTAGGGGTACCCCAAGGTTCTGTCCTTGGTCCTCTTCTCTTCTCTTCTCTCTCTATACGTCCTCACTAGGTAAGCTCATTAGTTCTTTTGGTTTCCAATATCATCTCTATGCTGATGACACTCAAATCTATCTTTCCTCTCCAGACCTCTCCCCTACTCTCCTCACTCGTATCTCCAACTGTCTCTCTGCTATCTCTTCCTGGATGTCCCAGCGCTTTCTTAAACTTAACATGTCTAAGACCGAGCTGATCATCTTCCCTCCCTCCCGCATAATCTCACCTCCTACAATCTCATTATCTATTGATGGCACTACTATCTCCTCTACCCCCCAAGCGCGCTGTCTTGGAGTAATCCTTGACTCCTCCCTCTCCTTCAAACCACACATTCAGCACCTCTCACAAACCTGCCGTTTTCATCTAAAAAATATTTCCAGGATCAGACCCTTTCTGACCCAGGATGCTACTAAGACTCTTATCCACTCACTGGTCATCTCCAGACTGGACTGCTGTAATCTCTTCCTGACTGGCATTCCTGACAAATACCTCTCTCCACTCCAATCTATCCTCAATGCTGCTGCCCGGCTCATTTTCCTCACCAAACGCACTACGTCCACCTCTCCTCTCTTACTAGTCCTTCACTGGCTCCCCTTCCCTTTCAGAATCCATTTCAAGCTTCTCACACTTGCTTACAAAGCCCTCACCCACTCCTCTCCCATCTACATCTCTGATCTTATCTCGCTTTACACTCCCACCCATCCTCTTCGCTCTGCTAATGCACACCGACTCTCCTGCCTACGGATTACTTCCTCCCACTCCTACCTCCAAGATTTTTCACGTGCTGCACCACTTCTCTGGAATTCCCTACCTCTCCCCCTCAGACTCTCCACCTCTCTACAAAACTTCAAACGGGCTCTCAAGACCCACTTCTTCACCAAACCCAGCCAAATCTCATCCTAAACCTCTGTTCCATGCTCTCTATGTACCCCATCTGTCTCACCCCTGTCTGTCTACCCCTCCCTTTTAGAATGTAAGCTCTCACGAGCAGGGCCCTCTTCCCTCATGTGCTTACTCTTTTCTTACTTTAATAATCTTCAGCTGCACCAAATCCAGCAGTCTTCTGCCACCTGATACTTATTCCAGTGTCATCTGCTGATGTAGCTATGTTTATTTACCCTGTACTTGTCCTATATTGTCGTCAACTGTAAGTTGCTGTTTTCCTGTTTGATTATTTGTTTATGTACTCTGTAATTGGGCACTGCGGAACCCTTGTGGCGCCATATAAATAAAGGATAATAATAATAATAAATAATATAATATATAGCAGTACGGTACAGTAGGCCACTGCTCTACCTACCTCTGTGTCGTCAAGTATACTATCCATCCATACCTGTGGTGCATTTTAGAAAAAAACATGTCTCGGCAGAGCAATCTATAAATCCATCATTTTTCAGACAGCAACAGTGGGTATTGTAATAGTCACCCAATCCATCACTTTTATAGGGTTACATGCACCCACATGCTACAGCCTGTCTCAATAATTTTACTGTCACGCTGTGTGTGTTTGTGTTTTTATTTGGGTATTTTTTGTTGTTGTAGAACTACAGGTACCAGCAAGCCCGTTATTTCCCCGCCTGCTGGTACTTGAGGTTCTCCAAGTACCAGCAAGCGGGGGAGGCTTGCTGGGCCTTGTAGTTCCACAACGAAAAAACAATATTCTTTTTTTACACACATGGCTATCAGCCCGGCACCCACCACCCAGGGGTGCTGGGGACAGCCTCGGGCTTCACCCCTGGCCCTTGGGTGCCTCGAGGGGAGGAACCTCTTGATTTAAGGGGTCCCCACTCCTCCAGGGAACCCCGGCCAGGGGTGACTAGTTGGAGGGGTAATGCCTGGGCCGCAGGGACCTACATAAAAGTGTCCCCCGGCTGTGGCATTATCTCTCTGGCTAGTGGAGCCCGGTGCTGGTTTTAAAAATATGGGGGACCCCTACATCTATTGTCCCACGTATTTTTGGAACCTGGACCGGTCTAAGAGCCCGGTGCTGGTTGTCTAAATACGGGGAACCCCTGTCCAATTTTTCCCCCAGTATTTAAATAACCAGGACCGGCTCAAAGAGCCCGAGGCTGGTTATACTAAGGAGGGGGGACCTCACGCATTTTTTTTAACCCATTCAGACCCTTCTCCTTTAAGTTAATGGAAGCCCTGGACAACAAAATTGCATTCATGTCCTCCTCCCTCACCCTTCCCAGTCCCAAACACTCATTTTTTTTTTCTTTAAAAATTTATAATATATAACGAGAACAATGAGCAGGCAGGCAGCGGGCATTGGCGGCATCGGACTGAGATAGAAATTAGTGGTGGAGGGCTGGGTCAGTTGATTGTGGGTGAGTTTGTAAGCCATTGGCGGTGGCAGCGGGTATCGGCTCAGAGGCAGTAGCGGGCATTGGCTAAGGGTCATCGGCAGGATTCGGCGGACATTATGGCTGTAGTGCCTCACTAGCCACTGACCTCACCGCACGCCACTGTGGGACAGATGTAACATGCAGAGAGAGGTAGATTTGGGAGGGGGAATGTCCTAGCATAACTGTTAATTGCAGTGTAATACTGTAATTCAGCTGTGCAGCATTTGTGGCTAAATGTCAAAGAAGCCAGTATTTACCCTGCATGCAAAACAATAAATGTATTTGAACATACCTCCCAACTATCCCAATTTTTGCAGGACAGTCACTTTTTTGGGGAATGTCCAGCTAACCCAAACAACCCCCCCCCCCTTCCCATGGGGAAGGGGGGGGGGGGTGGAAGGCTCCCTGTAGCTTGTTGCTCTGCAAATATGCACATTGTGGGTAATTCAGACCTGATCGCTAGGGTGTGTTTTTTGCATCCCTGTAATCAGGTAGTTGTCGCCTACAGCGGAAGGGAAAATTTGCTGTGCAGGTGTGTGATCACATGTGCACAAGAGCTGCACAGCTCAGCACTTACTCAGCCATTGAGGTGACGTCACAAATCCTCCCACAAAACGCCGGGTCCCTCCAGTGTTTTTCCGGACACTCCCTAGAAACATTCAGTTGCCACCCACACAAACACCCTCTTCTTGTCAATCTTCTTGTGATCTCCGGACCGTCGCACTTACGCATTGTGGCGCATACGCATGTGCAGTGCAAACCAGATTGCCCGCTGGGTGAAAATAAATTGAAGCGATCTGGTCTGAATAAGCCTCAATCTCTATTCACGGGAGACAGAGGGGCTGGGGCATGGCCAGCAGCTCACAGAGCACCTATAATGACAAAAATGGGAGACATGGCTCATGATCGCGATATACCTGCGAAGGTACGCCCTCTACTGATTGACAGGCAGAGGCATTCGTATTTTCTGCGGGGCACCCGGAGAAAATGTAGGCACACGCACAGGATGGACCCTGCGTATATGCCCCCATCCTCTTCATAGTTTTTGCGGTTGGAACGCGTATTACGATCCAAACTGAATTAGGCCCTATGTCTTATATACACGAGCAGTGTGAAAACATCAATCGATGGGGGTAATTCCAAGTTGATCGCAGCAGGAATTTTGTTAGCAGTTGGGCAAAACCATGTGTACTGCAGGGGAGGCAGATATAACATGTGCAGAAAGAGTTAGATTTGGGTGAGTTATTTTGTTTCTGTGCAGGGTAAATACTGACTGCTTTATTTTTACACTGCAAATTAGATTGCAGATTGAACACACCACACCCAAATCTAACTCTCTCTGCACATGTTAAATCTGCCTTCCCTGCAGTGCACATAGGTGGTCATTCCGAGTTGTTCGCTCTGTAATTTTCTTCGCATCGCAGCGATTTTCCGCTTAGTGCGCATGCGCAATGTTCACACTGCGACTGCGCCAAGTAAATTTGCTATGCAGTTAGGAATATTACTCACGTTTTTTTCATCGTTCTGGTGATCGTAATGTGATTGACAGGAAGTGGGTGTTTCTGGGCGGAAACAGGCCGTTTTAGGGGCGTGTGGGAAAAAATGCTACCGTTTCTGGGAAAAACGCGGGAGTGGCTGGAGAAACGGAGGAGTGTCTGGGCGAACGCTGGGTGTGTTTGTGACGTCAAACCAGGAACGACAAGCACTGAACTGATCGCACTGGCAGAGTAAGTCTCGAGCTACTCAGAAACTGCACAGAGATGTCTTATCGCAATATTGCAAATCTTTCGTTCGCAATTTTAAGATGCTAAGATTCACTCCCAGTAGGCGGCAGCTTAGCGTGTGCAATGTTGCTAAAAGCAGCTTGCGAGCGAACAACTCGGAATGAGGGCCATGGGGGGTAATTCTGAGTTGATCGCAGCAGGATTTTTGTTAGCAGTTGGGCAAAACCATGTGCACTGCATTTACGAACAGATGATTTTTTATATAAATTTTAAAATGTTAGTAAATGTGTGTTTTTTTTTCAACCTGGAAGCCCAATATCGATTAAGATCGATCTTAAATAGACCCCTGGGTTTTAAGCATAACCATGGTTGAGTCCAATGGTTAATTCACATTGACCGAAGTTCTAATTAAGTCACCTGTGCTCAAGCATGATATCCTTAAAATCTGGATTGCAATGACAGCATTTTGGAACTATGCCTAAGGGTTTAATTTTTACATTTATCCACTGACAATAAATCTACCTACAATATCCCTGTAACTGTTATGATTACAGTATTTCACTAAATAATTTAATTTGCTGAACCTTCTGTAAAAAGAAATATTAAGCTGCTGTGATTCCCAGATGCAGCAAATTTGTTAGCTAGTGGGCAAAACCATGTGCACTGCAGGGTTGGGGGGGGGGCAGATATAACATTTGCAGAGAGATTTAGGTGGGTTATATTGTTTGTGTGCAGGGTAAATACTGGCTGTTTTGTTTTTACACTGCAATTTAGATTTCAGTTTGAACACACCGCACCAAAATCTAACTCTCTCTGCACATATTATACACCCCCCCCCCCCCTGCAGTGTACATGGTTTTAGCTAATAAATTTGCTGCTGTGATCAGATCTGAGTTAAGCCCTATGTATTTGGCACTGGCAAAGGGTTAGAGGCCTTGCTGTAGAGCTCACACCTTTCTTATCATGCATTGTAATATTTCCTATGTCCTGATGTTGTGCTCTCTGCTCCATCCAAGTAAACAGCAATGTAGCATGGCTATCAAAGAGCGTGAAGATTGCAGATTTCCTGGGATTAATGCTAAGGAATGCTATTCCAGAGGCTGCTGCTTTAATTCAAGTGTCACTGGGGTTAAATGGTGTTTTTACCTTAAAAACACAGGTAGAGTATATAGTACAGTGGTAAAGTGGGAGCATGTAGTGCTATTGATTACAGATTTGATGGAGCTTAAACATGGATAAGGTCCATGGCTCTAAGAGTTTATCTTGTGTATCCTTTATTCTTAGTCAAGGTCAGATAAGATTAGAAAATACCATTCAAGTGGAAATTTCCTGTTAGCTGTTTTTCAGTTTGCTCAACTGTCTGATTAACTGGTCCTAAAAAAGGACCAAAGGAGCTAAATTGCCCTGTGATCTAGCTAAATTGCCCCAGTTAAAAAAAAAAAAAAACTAAGCTGCTGTAATTCCTGGATGTTTCCTTACTGCATCAACAGGAAGTGACAAGAAACAATGTAATGTGGAACCGTACAGCAGAAGGGATTGCGGCTACCCCACAATAAGTGCAGCGGAATGTAAGAAGAGGAATTGTTGCTTTGACTGCAGCATTCCCGGGGTTAACTGGTGTTTCTTCAAGTCACAAGGTATGGAGCTGCTGTATAGTTACTCGCAAGTCAGTAGTTGTATGATGCTCACACCTGTTAAACTGGATACACACAGAATGCCCTACACAGGGGGTGAAATGAGCGCCCCCCCCACCCCCCGTACGCTCAGCACACATCACGCTGTGCTGAGCGGGGGCAGAGATGTGTGCTGAGCAGTTCGCTCAGCACACATCTCTCCCCAAAATCGGGCCGTGAATACGGACCTTTAAACTGGATCCACACTTAGATTATCTGTCCAATTTTTTTTTTCTAGTTGAAACAAAATTATGCTAATATGTGGCAGCAAATGACAATTGACCATTTGCTCACAAACACTGGAAAACATCCAAAAATGGTCATTTAGATAAATTGGTTAAATCCATTTCATTTAGCTAATTTATCCAAACTACCTTTATTGTATCTTTGTGGGTGAATGATGTGTGGGTTAGTGTTGAGGGTGGTGGAGGAGATGGGTAATAGGCACAGCAGGGTGTGGACAGTCAAATAGTGTGCTTAGAGGTTCAGAGTCATTGTATGAGACTCTGGCAACAGTGACTTGATGAGTCTGGTGTCCATAGGGTGGGACGCATTAACCTTTTTATGCTATTGAAATAGTTCTCCTCCTGACCGACGCAGTTCCTTGCTCCGAGGTTGGTGTATTGTCCTGTTGCAGCGCCTCTCCACTGTGGTCACAGTGAGCTGTGTGGTGTTGCTGGCGCATGCCAATCTCCCCCCAACCTCCCTCTTGCATTTCAGACCTACGTACACATGATGGGATCTTGTATGATATGCGCGTGTGCTGTAGAGATGAAAGTGGGGGTGAGGAGGCAGATCGTGAGATGGGGAAACTTTGTGGACTGTTAGCGAAGGGGAGCACTGGGCAATCTGAGTTGCAAAGAGGGCAGCAGAAGAGGTTATTGCATGTGCACTGGTGACAGGTCCATCCTTGGTGGCCAGCCTCAGTGGTAAAGGGGTACATGAGCTAGTGTCCCTTGGCCAGCCATGTACCATGGCCACCTCCCTACCTCCTATATATTCTCCCTGATCTGTCACTTTGTTACGGTCTGCTGCTGGCACTGGTGTATCGTCCTGCCGATGCCGTCTCCGCCCATTGCTGTGACTTCCCCCAGAGTTAGCCACACAGAGTGACAGATCTGGGAAAATATATAGGAGATCATTACTTTCACTTGCAGCCTACCTTATTTTTTGCAGCCTAGCATGCTCCTGACCCCTTCTCTCACTAATACTTATACAACATTCATGAACTCATCTTAAGGTTTCTTTATTATTCAGTCACACTGTCTTGGATCCAAACCATTTCCTGTGGCATTGCAGTCAAACAATTGAGCTATTTACCCTTGCATAGAAAGGTATAATCTAAGCTAGAGAATTCTATTTGGAGCTCACCTTGTACTTTGTGAAGAAATAATCAGCTTTGTGGCTGAGCAGATATATGGAGTGTGTGGCTGCACACTGCATAGATCTGCTGAGTTGCAATGCTAATAATTTTTTTTTTTGCAAAGTACCAATAGCTTCATTGTGAAGGTGGAAAGAAGGGTGTTACGGCATGGAATGTACAAACTGCGAGACCCTGCTGGTAGCGCCTTTGTCTATTTAGTAGGAAGGGCACGTAACAGCCGGGGGGCAATGGAGGAAGCCCCTTTAGGGCTGGAGCCCGGCGGCAACTGACTCCGTTGTCTCTGGCAGTTCCGCCCCTGGACTAGAGGAATGGTCAAGAACATGGCAACATTTAATGCCAAAAAATGCAAAATCATACACGTCTCAAAAATGCAAAGGCTAACTATAATATTAAGGGCATTATAATGGCAAGAGGAAAGCTATCTAAGTATTACTATTTCAGGTGAGCAATGTAACAAAGCAATAGGAAAGGCAAGTCAGATGCTTGATTGCATAGGTTAAAGAACCAGTAGCAGAAAAAAGTAATACAGGTTGAGTATCCCATATCCAAATATTCCGAAATACGGAATATTCCGAAATACGGACTTTTTTTAGTGAGACTGAGATAGTGAAACCTTTGTGTTTTGATGGCTCAGTGTACACAAACTTTGTTTAATACTCAAAGTTATTAAAAATATTGTATTAAATGAACTTCAGACTGTGTGTATAAGGTGTATATGAAACATAAATGAATTCTGTGAATGTACACACACTTTGTTTAATGCACAAAGTTATAAAAAATATTGGCTAAAATGACCTTCAGGCTGTGTGTATAAGGTGTATATGAAACATAAATGCCTTCTGTGCTTAGATTTAGGTCCCATCACCATAATATCTCGTTATGGTATGCAATTATTCCAAAATACAGAAAAATCCGATATCCAAAATTCCTCTGGTCCCAAGCATTTTGGATAAGGGATACTCAACCTGTAATGCCACTGTATAGGTCCTTGGTACAGCCACATTTAGAATCCTGTGTTCAGTTCCAGAAGCCATATCTCCAGAAGGCTGTAAATACATTAGGGCAACTAAAATTGTGCATGGCCTACATCACAAAACTTACCTGGAAATACTAAAAAATGTTGATGTGTATAGTTTGGAGAAGGGAAGAGGGAACATACAGTAATAGAAACATTTAAATATATAGGGAGGAATGTAATAGGGTGTGAGAATCAGAAAGTAAGAGATTTTGTGTTTTTTCCTGTTGTTTATTTTTTTTTTGTTTGATTGTTTGTTTTTAAAGTGGCAATCCTTTACATGGCAAAACCAGGTTGATATTTGCCATGTAAAGGATTGCCACCGTGGGCATGTGTAGAAGGGGCACTGCTACTGTTGGCATTATGTGTGTAAACTGCACTGATATGGTGGTTATGTGTATAAAGGGCACTGCGACTGTGGGTATTATTATTATTATTATTATTATTATTATTATTACATGCGGTGTAATGACAATAAGATAGTGCTACTGTGTGGCGTATTTTGATTTGGGGTGCTATTGTGTGGCCATGCCCCTTCCTTGTGATACCACACCTTCTTTTTTTAAGGAGCGCACTGTCCCTTTATTAAGTATTGGAGAGAGGGCCCAAATTAATAGTTTGCAGGGAGGCGCCAAACACCCTAGCACTGGCCCTTTGGTAGGGGACAGGATTTGCTTCTGCTTGTGCACATATGTTATGATTGCCAGCCAACAGCACTGGTTTTGCCTATAACACTAACTATAAATATTTTGAATTGGTCCTGGACCACCAATCCAAGGCACCCCTGCAAGTGTCCTGAGGCACCCCAGGGTGCAGTTTGAGAACCACTGGTCTAGTGAGTACCCAGGATAATTATTGTAGCTGGTCTGCGGGTAACAGCTCTCAGATCCACTTCTAGAAAAAATGCAGCAATGTAATTTGAGTGACAAACTGCAGAGATGAACCCTTTCTGTGACTGCTGCACAGTGATCACACAAACTCTATTCATAGGGCTGACTTCACTTAGGGGAGATGTTCTCACCCCGCAAAGAAGTGCGAGTATATACCGCACTTACGGTACCATTGGATTTACAGATATTTTCTTGCAATACACTATGGGGGTCATTCTGAGTTGATTGCTCGCTAGCAGTTTTTAGCAGCCATGCAAACGCATTGTCGCTGCCCACTGGAGAGTGTATATTCACTTTGGAGAAGTGCGAATACTTGAGTAGCAGAGCGCCTGCAAAATCGTTTCAAAATAAGACCAGCACTGTAGTTACACTTCGTGTGCGTTGATTCTAACAGCCGAGGGACGGCTTTTGATGTCACACACCCATCCAGCGAATGCCCAGCCACGTCTGCATTTCTTCTGCCACGCCTGCATTTTTCCAAGCACTCCCTGAAAACGGTCAGTTGACACCCAGAAACGCCCTCTTTCTGTCAATCTCCTTGTGGCCTGTTCTGTGATTGGAATAATCGCTAGAACTAGTGCAAAACCACAATGGACTTTGTACCCGTACGATGCGCATGCACATTACGGAGCATGCGCATGCACAGATTAGCCATTTTTTTTCAACTGATTGCTACGCAGCGAACAACGGCAGCAAGCGATCAACTCGGAATGACCCCCTATATACATAGAAACATGGATTTTTACTGCAGGAATTATGGTTAGTTTAGGGGTATCGGTTAGGGTCAACAGAGGTGTAGCTAGGGGTCCAAGCGCCCCTGGCAAAGTAAGGGACTGGCGCCCCCCCTTTCGATAAAGCATTGCAGTCCATTGGCGTTTACCATGTTGGAGCCACAGCAACTGACCCCCTCCCCCACACGCTGCCCTACATCATCGGCTGGGATTCACTGTTGGTGTGAAGCCACTGGGAACATTCTGGTAGCATTAGCAGCAGTCTGTGTCATAGATAGGGAAGGCAGAAGGTTAACTAGCTAATAGCAGTCTGTTGGCAGCAGAGGCTGGGCGGGGGGCTGAGAATGAGCCAACGCTGATCAGTGTCCAGTCTGCTCAGACAAAAATATTTTGTGATCAGGGCTGGTTCTAGACCAAAGGAGCCAATGGCAAAAATTTCCTTTGGCACCCCCCCCCCCCACACACACACACACACATACACACACACACACACACACACCAAAAAAGAACATATCCCAGTTTAACATAACGCTATGTGGTGCAAGGTGTGGAGCTGGTCACTTGTATCAGACCTCTGACATTTGCCTTTTCACCCATATTGCATACTTTTTCTTGCAGGTTGTGTCTTAATTCAAGAAGTGTTCTAAGTACTTCAGCTTAGTATCTTTACTGACCCCTCTTTACCCCACATTACATAACTGACCCCTCTATACCCTACACTACATCACTGACCTTTCTATAACCATCACTGCATTACTGACCCCTCTATTAGAGATGTGCACTTGAAATTTTTCGGGTTTTGTGTTTTGGTTTTGGGTTCGGTTCCGCGGCCGTGTTTTGGGTTCGACCGCGTTTTGGCAAAACCTCACCGAATTTTTTTTGTCGGATTCGGGTGTGTTTTGGATTCGGGTGTTTTTTTCAAAAAACACTAAAAAACTGCTTAAATCATAGAATTTGGGGGTCATTTTGATCCCAAAGTATTATTAACCTCAAAAACCATAATTTCCACTCATTTTCAGTCTATTCTGAACGCCTCACACCTCACAATATTATTTTTAGTCCTAAAATTTGCACCGAGGTCGCTGGATGACTAAGCTAAGCGACCCTAGTGGCCGACACAAACACCTGGCCCATCTAGGAGTGGCACTGCAGTGTCACGCAGGATGGCCCTTCCAAAAAACACTCCCCAAACAGCACATGACGCAAAGAAAAAAAGAGGCGCAATGAGGTAGCTGTGTGAGTAAGCTAAGCGACCCTAGCGGCCGACACAAACACCTGGCCCATCTAGGAGTGGCACTGCAGTGTCACGCAGGATGGCCCTTCCAAAAAACACTCCCCAAACAGCACATGATGCAAAGAAAAAAAGAGGCGCAATGAGGTAGCTGTGTGAGTAAGCTAAGCGACCCTAGCGGCCGACACAAACACCTGGCCCATCTAGGAGTGGCACTGCAGTGTCACGCAGGATGGCCCTTCCAAAAAACACTCCCCAAACAGCACATGACGCAAAGAAAAAAAGAGGCGCAATGGGGTAGCTGTGTGAGTAAGATAAGCGACCCTAGTGGCCGACACAAACACCTGGCCCATCTAGGAGTGGCACTGCAGTGTCACGCAGGATGGCCCTTGATGGTGTAGGAGCTTCCTTTTAAATGGCAAATATATATTGATTCAAGCTTTTTCACATTAACTAAGATATTTACTGCTCCTCACTTCTTTAGGTTCGTGTTTCCTTAAAAGCTTCACAGATATGTTAAAAGCAACATTGTATTTCAAAGCATGAATTACTCATTGTTATAACGCCAGATGTATCCAAGGCCAGTCAAGCATATCGCCAAAAGTTCTGAACATCGGGGAGGATTTTGACCTGTCCTGACCTCCAGAAAGGATGTTCCGGGAAAGCTGATAATCGCAAAGCAATAAATATATTTTAATTGCAAATTGTAATCTTATTTGACAAATGACGTGTTTCAGTTTTCAAGACATACATGGTGTATTTTGATTGGCTAAATGTATTGGCACACATGAATCCTTTGTTCTTTTGCTATAAAATAAAGCCATGATGGCCCCTAAGACAGATCAACTATGAACTGCTTAGGTTACACAATGATCCTGTGTCATCTATTCATTCACTGATCTCCAACCGGTTGCTAAGGGGAACAGCATTCTGACTGATGACTGAAGAGAGTTCATAATCAGACCTGAATAGGTTAACATACCCTATCATTTTGGGATCTCGTCCGGGATATTCCAGCATCTCCTCCACTGGCAATAAATCCTCTGATCTTTCAGGAACCGCTGATAACAAAAAAAAAAAAAAAAACGGTAAGTGAGATTTATTGTGTAGATTTCTACCTGCTCACTTGAAATAAGCGCTTCTTGTGTAAATCAAGTGGAAGTCCAGTCGGGAAGGTCAGAGAATATTTTAAAGAGCCCAGCGTCAGTCAGAAGAAATTTTTTTAAGGTACCATACATGTATGTTATATTGTTGAATTATGTTATATTGTTGAATTATGTTATATTGTTGAATTGTGGGTAAATAATTCCAGATAAATTGTCACAAGTGCACAGGGGGAATTAATCAAGTATGCAGAAAACTTTTAATTTGTGCAAGTATTAATGCATGTTTATTAAGAAAATAGAGCCGTTTTATAAAGGTGGCGCATGGCCAAGATATGTTCTAATGCTGATAACCAGTTTGAATTGATAAATAACCAAAGAGGTATATGCAAATCTTGTACCTGTGTTGTTGTGTTAAGAAAATACAAAGGGTCTGTAGCACCAAGATTGCTGGCAATTACAAGCACTGAAGTCTCATTTGGTTATGTGGAAAATGATGATGAATTTTATTGTACAAAAGGTTGTCATTTTAAAAAGAGAATTGTTGGAACATTACATTAAGAATGATTGATTTAACATCATAACCTATTGGCCTAGGAACCACATAATCCCAGGTCTAAGACCCAAGTGCCCGTGCAGCCTCAAACAGCTGCCGTGCACGCAGATAACAGATATAGGATTTACTGTCATCTTTGTTTTTGTATCCTTGCACTGTTATATGTACTCTGTCAATATGCTTTTGAAAAGGTGGGGGGGAGTCGGGTTGTCTGCTGAATAAATGAAACTAGATTCTCCTACACACACTGATAGGTATTTCTCACATCCAAGCAGTCCCCGGTGTTAGCTGTTACTTTACAAGCCATATAGGCAGGGGGGTAGACCCTTGGAGTAACTTAACAATAATATTAGGGACGCATCTCAGTGATCCAGAAGAAATAATCTATTATGCAGGTCTCACTTGGGGAGCAGTACTAACAGATCTTCCACAAAAGCAGGGAGGAAGGGGCAACACTACAACCCCAGTCATTTGTCCACAGACGGATTGAAGAAGCTCTTTAGGATAATTTTCAAAAGAGCAGGCTTCCCGTCAGAGGGGACACTTGACCTAGAGACAACCCCAGTCATTTGTCCACAGACGGATTGAAGAAGCTCTTTAGGTAGAGATTCTTTAAAAGGAGATTTTAAGTCCCTCAAAAGGAGTTATTAAAATACCACATCAGGATGGGTTCAAACCCGTGGATATTGTTAATAACAGGGAGGGTAATAAATCTCTGAAAGGAATTTCAAAAGAGCAGGCTTCCCGTCAGAGGGGACACTTGACCTAGAAAAATTTGCCTCCTGTAACAAAAGTAGAGAAATGGGACAACCCCAGTCATTTGTCCACAGACGGATTGAAGAAGCTCTTTAGGTAGAGATTCTTTAAAAGGAGATTTTAAGTCCCTCAAAAGGAGTTATTAAAATACCACATCAGGAGGGGTTCCGCGCACGTTCACCCAGGCATGGGAGCGCGGTCTGTAAAGATGTCAGGGCCCGACAAACCCGTGGATATTGTTAATAACAGGGAGGGTAATAAATCTCTGAAAGGAATTTCAAAAGAGCAGGCTTCCCGTCAGAGGGGACACTTGACCTTGGATAATTAAGCATAATAGTAGAGATCAAGCATCCATCTGGATCACTGTAGCAAAAGAATTAGGAGCAGAGAATAGAAGAAGAGATGAGGAAAATGATTTCCCCATTGTACCAGAGTACTCAATAGCACCACAACCAGCGTTAAACTCACTGCCTGTAATTGCAGCAACAGCACCTGCACACTATACCCCACCCCTATACCCAGACATGCATGCACACCAAGGTACCCATAGTATGAACAGAATGAAATTACCTACAAGCTCACTAACAGTGAAATTAAAAAGAGACGAGCAAGGAAAAGAGTGACGAATAATCAGCCCTATCTTAGAAGGATCTGTGGTTGAAAATCCGAATGATTTACCTGAGCTATGTGTACAGAGTATGCCCCAGTGTCCTGATACTTTATCACAAGAAACCCCAACAAGACCAACCAAAGAAACTAGCCACCTAATGCTTCCCTCATGTTTAAACGAGTGGTAGACACCTGGAATCAAGCTGAGTCCAGTAAACAATTGTCCACAATCAGGAACTATAGGCGAAAGGGTGCAAATCAGGTGAAGAGGAGAAGCAAGGGGTCAAGACACAGCCTCTACAGCTTTTCATGCCCAGGTGCATAATGTACAGAATAAACTGACATATTTTCCAGA
This sequence comes from Pseudophryne corroboree, assembly GCF_028390025.1. Taxonomy (NCBI): domain Eukaryota; kingdom Metazoa; phylum Chordata; class Amphibia; order Anura; family Myobatrachidae; genus Pseudophryne; species Pseudophryne corroboree. The sequence goes on along the minus strand of NW_026968254.1, from coordinate 12,495 downwards.
AAGATTGTGTCCGGTATGTCAGTTTTGCGTTCCAGAAGGATATGAACATTGCCCAAATTGTGGAAACTGGATTTCACACCATGAACCACCATGCCAAGATATCTATGCGACTAGAAATACTGAAAGACGGTCATCATTGCCTGTTTCTCTGTATCCAGCACAAGTACAGAGAATACGCAACCCAGATAATGCAGCCAGGACGAACGAACCATACATCGTACAGAGCCAACACCACAAACCATGGTATGGCAATGACCTCGCAAATATAGTTGCAGAGTCCCCAGATCCTAGAAAGAAAAAAAAACCCAACAGCAGTTTATGCCTATATGGAAAGAATTCAAACCATATGGACACCGGCATGGGTCGACTACCACCAGTTGTGTGAGGCTATACTAGGACCAGCAACTGCCCAAACAGTAAGCACCATGTTAAAAGCAGATGCAGTAGATGATTGCCCAGCCATAACGGACGTTCCGACAGAGAAAAATAGAACAACGTTTGAAAGTGGAAAGATGTACATGACAAGACTTAAGAGATGGTGTCATGCACAGACACTCAGGGCACCAGCAGCCCCAGACTTGAAACAGGAAAAGACTGAGTCCATCAGAACTTACTATGATAAAGTCACTATACGACACACAAGATGATAGAATATGAAAGTGTGCAACTCCTGTGTCGGCAACAGTGTACTCAGTCACCACTGGCAGTTCGATAAAAGTGACTTTACCTACAGGAGACCCAAGGGTTTCAAGAGCTGTTTTTATGCACAACCAGATTCCTCTACGTTTACTTACAGATCAAGCCATTGCACCGACTGGATTGGGAGGTTAAGCCCTACCCCTGCAAGAAAGCAAAGATGTAACCTGAAATACAAGCTGCTATACAAGACTATATCTCACAGGAAAAGTAAGAGAAAGAGGAACAACAACTCCCAGCATAAACATCATTATGTTAAACACCAGCCTGGGTGGACTTGGACTAAGAAAATGACATGCCAGCAGCAGTGAGAAAGAATATGCAAGTGAAGAAAGGACAAAGTATGAAGAATAATGAATGAATCATAAAGAGAGGTGATTGGAAAAAAGAAAAGTTGAGAAACAATATGAAGGTTGCATGAAAGTTTGGAGACTAAAGGAAGTCTGCTTTAAGAAGGACAAAGAAAGACATCTGACAAGTGGTCAGTACTACCTGGCAAGATTACAGAGATAATGCCATGATTTAAAGCAACAGAAGCTCTGGGGTTTAAAGCAAATAATAAGGAACAAGACAGAAAAAGTTCCAGAAAACAAATGAATGATGCTTCTTCTGCCAATATGAAGTACAAGCTTCTTCAGGTACTCCCCAGTGAACATAATGTCTCCAGAAGAAACAGCAGAAGGTATGATTACAGTCACCTTGCCCACTGGAGAAATACGTTTGTGCCTAATGAATGCTGGAGCCGGCACACGCAGAAGACAGCAGAGGGAGATTCCACAAGAACTGGTGATATCAGAAATTCTTAAAGGGACAGGAGATGAGAGAAATGCAGTCACCAATACCAGCCCAATTCTTGACCTCGGAGTACATGTCCAGTGACTTTGCTGAAGCACAATGTACTAAAGCTTATCCAAGGAGAATACAGTACACACCAGCAGAAGTTTAACTTTCCAGCAACTTATCAAAGGAAAGAACAAAAAGCCATTTAGAAGCAAGTTAAAACAGAAGTTCAGTATTGACTCATTCCAGCAGTACCAGTTGTAGAAGAAAGGAAGCAATACTACTGGACCAGGATAGCTTTGTGGAGGGGCTATATCACCAAGTGATTTATCCACAAAACACACAGCTAAATACAGGATGTGAATGAACTGCTGATTGCCACCACCACTACTAAAAAAAAGCACTAAGAAGGGGCAGTGTCCTTAGTGAAGTTTCTGAAAGACCAAGACTGCAGAGCCTCAGAAGGAGAAATTGCAGCTAGTCAAGCAAGAGTTAATCTTCCTAGGACACTCAAGGTACCAGACATCTAACAAAAGTGAAAAGGAAAAGATTCAGACTGCAAGCTAAGATGCCAACTAGTGTCAAGCAAGTCAGATGATCATTCCTGGGCCTAGTAGGACACTACAGAACACGGATACCTCTAGCACCAGTCTACATGCAAGCATTGTATGACAACACTGAAAGGGAGGAGGGTCCGCATCCTACATACAGCAACAGATGAATTAGGCTATTGAACAGTTGGAAACAGCAGTTGCCTCATCTCAAGCCCTAGAACTACCTGACTATTAAAGAAGGAGGCCATACATAGAAGTCCTTATGCAAAATCATGGACTGAGGTGAAGACCAGTGGCCTACAACTTAAGCAAACTTGACAGCGGTAATCAAAGAGTACCTACCGTAATCAAAGAGTACCTACCGGCATCAGAGCAGTAATAGCAGCAACAGTCCTAGAAGAGTATAAGAGCACAGAGACAGTGATGAATCAGAAGTCCTAGAAGAGGACAAGAGCACAGGCATAGTGCTGAATCATGAACTTATCATCCAGGGTCCACATGCAGGTACAGAGAAGCTTCAACAAGCAAGAACCAAACACCTGTCAGTGGCAAGGCTGACCATGTATGAAGTAGCACTGCCAAAGTGCGACAAGTAACCATCAGAAGATGTATTACCCTCAACGCAGCAACCCTTTTCCAACATTAATCAATAAAGGTGTTGAATCTCAAGATTCAAAAGGAGGGAAAATCAGATTATCTACTGATGAATGGGAAAGCCAGAAGTTTCTAATATTCACTCACGAAGGTAAACAATATGGTTGGACACAATTACCCCAAGGGGGAGCCACTAGTCCATCAGATTTCTCAGAGGCAATGGCATTAATCCTGCAGATATGGAGACCACACTTTACATACACCCAGTTAGTTCAATATGTCGATGATCTGCTTATTGCTGCACAGACAGAAGAGAAGTGCAAAAAGGAAACAGTATCACTACTCATCTTTTTGGCAGAAGAAGATTGCAGAGTGTCAAAAGACAAGCTTCAGCTAGTACAGAAAAAAGTTGTCTTCTTAGGACACTGCATATCTCAAGGAACAAGGCACCTTACTGATAAAAGAACAAAAGCAATAACTCAAGAAAAAACCCCAAGAACATTAAAAGAAATCAGAGCTTTCCTGGGCCTTATTGGTTATTGCAGAGAATGGATACCCTCAGCCTCATTACTGATGCAACCCCTATATGAATTAATAAAAAAGGAGGCGTCAGCAGAAAACAGGGACACCATTGAAGAAGCAGTAAGACAACTAAAGCAAACCATAATAACAGCCCCAGCATTGGGATTGCCTGATTACACTGTGTATACAAGTACCTCACGCTGTAACAGAAATATTAAGTCAAGAAAATAGCAAGCATCTTTCTGCAGCCAGACTTACCAAATATGAAGTGATTGCCTAGCCTTCATGGAATTAGAGACTTTACCTCTCCCTAATGTCCAAGATACACCATTGGACAATCCAGACATGAACCTGTTCGTCGATGGATCAAGATATTATGATAATGGATCCCCAAGGACAGGATATGCAGTAACAACTGAAACTGAAGTCATAGACTCTGGAGCATTGCTACCAAGTATGTCAGCACAAGAAGCAGAACTCATAGCAATGACCAAAGCCTGCATACATGCTGAAAACATGACAGCTAACATCTAGTCCCAGGATTACGCTGTTATATGGAAAAGTAGGGACTTCAAAAGTGCAAACGGAAAACCCATCAAACATGCCAGTTTGATTATGGAACTCTTCAGAGCATTGGAACTACCTAAAAGAATTGGAATAATCAAGGTACAAGCACATACTAAGAGCCAAACCATGGAAGCTAAAGGAAATGCATTTGCAGATGCAGAAGCCAAGAGAATTGCCTTACAATCAAAAGAACCTGAGCAAGTCTTCGTAGCTCAAGATGTGAAGCAAATGCCTAGTGAACAGGAGCTGATCAAAATTCAACAACAAGCATCACAAGGAGAAAAGGAGAAATGGAGACGATTGGGGGCAGAAGAAGATGAACATGGACTTTGGAAGTCAAGAGAATTGAAGTACTGTCTACCAGCAGCTCTATTTCCACCTATGTTACAAGTAGCTCATGGACAAGTACACCATTCAAAGGAAGCCACGGTGAATAGAGTACAAGAGCATTGGATAGCTCCAGGCTTCAATAAAGCTGCAACAAACTTTGTAGCAGGATGCTGGATCTGTGGAATCAGCAATCCAGAAAAAAGAACCAAGACACCTCTAGGAACTATACCCAAAGCCTCTTACCCATTTGAAAGACTACAAATTGACTATATACAGTGGCGACGAAGCAGTCCATATGAATATGTGCTAGTAGCAACGGACATGTTTAGTCACTGGGCCGAAGCCTGGCCAGTAAGCAAAGCCACAGCAAAAACCACTGCAAAGAAACTGATAGCAGAAGTAGTATGTAGATTTGGGATACCTGAGGTTATAGAATCAGATAGAGGTACACATTTCACGGGAGAAGTCATGCAGCATATAATGAAAGATTTGGGGGTACAGCAGGCCGTCCATGTGCCTTACCAGCCCCAGGCGAGTGGGAGGGGGGACATCTGAACTTTGACCTTAAGCTAAAACTACAGAAATGACAGAAACCAAAAGAACTTGTCCAGAATGCCTACCTATTGTCTTGTTTAATATTAGGACCACACCCATGAAACCTAGTAAACTGACTCCATATAAATATTGTTTGGGTCAGCTCTAAGAACAGATTGTTATTATCCACAACAATTACAACATAATCATGATGATTTTTACAGGTTATGTACAGGAGGTCTGTAAAACATTGACTAACCTCCATTGCCGAGTGTTTTCTTCCATTCCAGACCCAGAAGGATCAGCTACGCATAAGCTAAATCCAGGAGATTGGGTCTATTTAAAGAGACATGTGAGAAAGACCTTTGAACCAAGATATGATGGTCCATATCAAGTGCTGCTAACCATGTCTACCTTAAATTAAGATGAAAGGTCGTGATACTTGATTACATGCATCCCACTCAAAGAAGCTGACAGTGACTCTCCAGCCAGAAGAATGAAGTTGCTTATCCTTTGATTGTTGTTAGGGGAAATTCCCAAGGTTTGGACTATAAGTCCAGGGGACTGGTTTACTGAAAGAAAATAGTTCAGGCCTAGATAGTGTAGGTAGATATTAGGGAGAAAAAGTGGAATCAAAAAGAGGGGAAATGATGGTGTAGGAGCTTCCTTTTAAATGGCAAATATATATTGATTCAAGCTTTTTCACATTAACTAAGATATTTACTGCTCCTCACTTCTTTAGGTTCGTGTTTCCTTAAAAGCTTCACAGATATGTTATAAGCAACATTGTATTTCAAAGCATGAATTACTCATTGTTATAACGCCAGATGTATCCAAGGCCAGTCAAGCATATCGCCAAAAGTTCTGAACATCGGGGAGGATTTTGACCTGTCCTGACCTCCAGAAAGGATGTTCCGGGAAAGCTGATAATCGCAAAGCAATAAATATATTTTAATTGCAAATTGTAATCTTATTTGACAAATGACGTGTTTCAGTTTTCAAGACATACATGGTGTATTTTGATTGGCTAAATGTATTGGCACACATGAATCCTTTGTTCTTTTGCTATAAAATAAAGCCATGATGGCCCCTAAGACAGATCAACTATGAACTGCTTAGGTTACACAATGATCCTGTGTCATCTATTCATTCACTGATCTCCAACCGGTTGCTAAGGGGAACAGCATTCTGACTGATGACTGAAGAGAGTTCATAATCAGACCTGAATAGGTTAACATACCCTATCACCCTTCAAAAAAATACTCCCCAAACAGCACATGACGCAAAGAAAAATGAAAGAAAAAAGAGGTGCAAGATGGAATTGTCCTTGGGCCCTCCCACCCACCCTTATGTTGTATAAACAGGACATGCACACTTTAACCAACCCATCATTTCAGTGACAGGGTCTGCCACACGACTGTGACTGAAATGACGGGTTGGTTTGGACCCCCACCAAAAAAGAAGCAATTAATCTCTCCTTGCACAAACTGGCTCTACAGAGGCAAGATGTCCACCTCATCATCATCCTCCGATATATCACCGTGTACATCCCCCTCCTCACAGATTATCAATTCGTCCCCACTGGAATCCACCATCTCAGCTCCCTGTGTACTTTGTGGAGGCAATTGCTGCTGGTCAATGTCTCCACGGAGGAATTGATTATAATTCATTTTAATGAACATCATCTTCTCCACATTTTCTGGAAGTAACCTCGTACGCCGATTGCTGACAAGGTGAGCGGCGGCACTAAACACTCTTTCGGAGTACACACTTGTGGGAGGGCAACTTAGGTAGAATAAAGCCAGTTTGTGCAAGGGCCTCCAAATTGCCTCTTTTTCCTGCCAGTATAAGTACGGACTGTCTGACGTGCCTACTTGGATGCGGTCACTCATATAATCCTCCACCATTCTTTCAATGGGGAGAGAATCATATGCAGTGCCAGTAGACGACATGTCCGACTCCGTAATCGTTGTCAGGTCCTTCAGTCCGGACCAGATGTCAGCATCAGCAGTCGCTCCAGACTGCCCTGCATCACCGCCAGCGGATGGGCTCGGAATTCTGAGCCTTTTCCTCGCACCCCCAGTTGCGGGAGAATGTGAAGGAGGAGATGTTGACAGGTCGCGTTCCGCTTGACTTGACAATTTTCTCACCAGCAGGTCTTTGAACCCCAGCAGACTTGTGTGTGCCGGAAAGAGAGATCCAAGGTAGGTTTTAAATCTAGGATCGAGCATGGTGGCCAAAATGTAGTGCTCTGATTTCAACGGATTGACCACCCGTGAATCCTTGTTAAGCGAATTAAGGGCTCCATCCACAAGTCCCACATGCCTAGCGGAATCGCTCTGTGTTAGCTCCTCCTTCAATGTCTCCAGCTTCTTCTGCAAAAGCCTGATGAGGGGAATGACCTGACTCAGGCTGGCAGTGTCTGAACTGACTTCACGTGTGGCAAGTTCAAAGGGCAGCAGAACCTTGCACAACGTTGAAATCATTCTCCACTGCGCTTGAGACAGGTGCATTCCACCTCCTATATCGTGCTCAATTGTATAGGCTTGAATGGCCTTTTGCTGCTCCTCCAACCTCTGAAGCATATATAGGGTTGAATTCCACCTCGTTACCACTTCTTGCTTCAGATGATGGCAGGGCAGGTTCAGGCGTTTTTGGTGTTGCTCCAGTCTTCTGTACGTGGTGCCTGTACGCCGAAAGTGTCCCGCAATTCTTCTGGCCACCGACAGCATCTCTTGCACGCCCCTCTCGTTTTTTAAATAATTCTGCACCACCAAATTCAAGGTATGTGCAAAACATGGGACGTGCTGGAATTTGCCCATATTTAATGCACACACAATATTGCTGGCGTTGTCCGATGCCACAAATCCACAGGAGAGTCCAATTGGGGTAAGCCCTTCCGCGATGATCTTCCTCAGTTGCCGTAAGAGGTTTTCAGCTGTGTGCGTATTCTGGAAACCGGTGATACAAAGCGTAGCCTGCCTAGGAAAGAGTTGGCGTTTGCGAGATGCTGCTACTGGTGCCGCCGCTGCTGTTCTTGCGGCGGGAGTCCATACATCTACCCAGTGGGCTGTCACAGTCATATAGTCCTGACCCTGCCCTGCTCCACTTGTCCACATGTCCGTGGTTAAGTGGACATTGGGTACAGCTGCATTTTTTAGGACACTGGTGAGTCTTTTTCTGACGTCCGTGTACATTCTCGGTATCGCCTGCCTAGAGAAGTGGAACCTAGATGGTATTTGGTAACGGGGGCACACTACCTCAAGAAATTGTCTAGTTCCCTGTGAACTAACGGCGGATACCGGACGCACGTCTAACACCAACATAGTTGTCAAGGCCTCAGTTATCCGCTTTGCAACAGGATGACTGCTGTGATATTTCATCTTCCTCGCAAAGGACTGTTGGACAGTCAATTGCTTGGTGGAAGTAGTAAAAGTGGGCTTACGACTTCCCCTCTGGGATGACCATCGACTCCCAGCAGCAACAACAGCAGCGCCAGCAGCAGTAGGCGTTACACGCAAGGATGCATCGGAGGAATCCCAGGCAGGAGAGGACTCGTCAGAATTGCCAGTGACATGGCCTGCAGGACTATTGGCATTCCTGGGGAAGGAGGAAATTGACACTGAGGGAGTTGGTGGGGTGGTTTGCGTGAGCTTGGTTACAAGAGGAAGGGATTTACTGGTCAGTGGACTGCTTCCGCTGTCGCCCAAAGTTTTTGAACTTGTAACTGACTTATTATGAATGCGCTGCAGGTGACGTATAAGGGAGGATGTTCCGAGGTGGTTAACGTCCTTACCCCTACTTATTACAGCTTGACAAAGGCAACACACGGCTTGACACCTGTTGTCCGCATTTGTGTTGAAATACCTCCACACCGAAGAGCTGATTTTTTTGGTATTTTCACCAGGCATGTCAATGGCCATATTCCTCCCACGGACAACAGGTGTCTCCCCGGGTGCCTGACTTAAACAAACCACCTCACCATCAGAATCCTCCTGGTCAATTTCCTCCCCAGCGCCAGCAACACCCATATCCTCCTCATCCTGGTGTACTTCAACACTGACATCTTCAATCTGACTATCAGGAACTGGACTGCGGGTGCTCCTTCCAGCACTTGCAGGGGGCGTGCAAATGGTGGAAGGCGCATGCTCTTCACGTCCAGTGTTGGGAAGGTCAGGCATCGCAACCGACACAATTGGACTCTCCTTGTGGATTTGGGATTTCGAAGAACGCACAGTTCTTTGCTGTGCTTTTGCCAGCTTGAGTCTTTTCATTTTTCTAGCGAGAGGCTGAGTGCTTCCATCCTCATGTGAAGCTGAACCACTAGCCATGAACATAGGCCAGGGCCTCAGCCGTTCCTTGCCACTCCGTGTGGTAAATGGCATATTGGCAAGTTTACGCTTCTCCTCCGACAATTTTATTTTAGATTTTTGAGTCCTTTTTTTACTGATATTTGGTGTTTTGGATTTTACATGCTCTGTACTATGACATTGGGCATCGGCCTTGGCAGACAACGTTGCTGGCATTTCATCGTCTCGGCCATGACTAGTGGCGGCAGCTTCAGCACGAGGTGGAAGTCGATCTTGATCTTTCCCTATTTTTGGAACCTCAACATTTTTGTTCTCCATATTTTAATAGGCACAACTAAAAGGCACCTCAGGTAAACAATGGAGATGGATGGATACTAGTATACTTATGGATGACGAGCGACTGCCGACACAGAGGTAGCTACAGCCGTGGACTACCGTACTGTGTCTGCTGCTAATATAGACTGGATGATAATGAGATAAAATTAAAATATATATATATATATCACACTAGTACTGCAGCCGGACAGGTATATATTATGTAATGACGGACCTGCTGGACACTGTCTGTCAGCACTGCAGACTCCTAAAGTAAGCTACTAGTATCAAGAAGATAGAAAAAAAAAACCACGGGTAGGTGGTATACAATTATGGATGGACGAGCGACTGCCGACACAGAGGTAACTACAGCCGTGGACTACCGTACTGTGTCTGCTGCTAATATAGACTGGATGATAATGAGATAAAATTAAAATATATATATATATCACACTAGTACTGCAGCCGGACAGGTATATATTATGTAATGACGGACCTGCTGGACACTGTCTGTCAGCACTGCAGACTCCTAAAGTAAGCTACTAGTATCAAGAAGATAGAAAAAAAAAAAACCACGGGTAGGTGGTATACAATTATGGATGGACGAGCGACTGCCGACACAGAGGTAGCTACAGCCGTGGACTACCGTACTGTGTCTGCTGCTAATATAGACTGGATGATAATGAGATAAAATTAAAATATATATATATATCACACTAGTACTGCAGCCGGACAGGTATATATTATGTAATGACGGACCTGCTGGACACTGTCTGTCAGCACTGCAGACTCCTAAAGTAAGCTACTAGTATCAAGAAGATAGAAAAAAAAAAACCACGGGTAGGTGGTATACAATTATGGATGGACGAGCGACTGCCGACACAGAGGTAGCTACAGCCGTGGACTATCGTACTGTGTCTGCTGCTAATATAGACTGGATGATAATGAGATAAAATTAAAATATATATATATTATATATCACACTAGTACTGCAGCCGGACAGGTATATATTATGTAATGACGGACCTGCTGGACACTGTCTGTCAGACTCAGCACTGCAGACTCCTAAAGTAAGCTACTAGTATCAAGAAGATAGAAAAAAAAAAACCACGGGTAGGTGGTATACAATTATGGATGGACGAGCGACTGCCGACACAGAGGTAGCTACAGCCGTGGACTACCGTACTGTGTCTGCTGCTAATATAGACTGGATGATAATGAGATAAAATTAATATATATATATATATATATATATACAGTATATATCACACTAGTACTGCAGCCGGACAGGTATATATTATGTAATGACGGACCTGCTGGACACTGTCTGCAGAATGTGTTTATAAAAACACCACACGACGAGTGTTTAACTTTTTCAGGCTGACAATCACAATATACTGGTGGTCAGCAGACAATCACAATACTGGTGGTCAGTGGTCACTGGTCAGTCACACTGGCAGTGGCACTCTGGCAGCAAAAGTGTGCACTGTACTTAAAATATGTACTCCTGCTATAACTGCTCCCCAGTCTCCCCCACAATTAAGCTGTGTGAGCAGTGAGCACTCAGCACAGTCAGATAATGATATACAGTATTACATATAATGCAGCACACTGGGCTGAGCACAGATATGGTATGTGACTGTGTCACACTGTGTATCGGTTTTTTTCAGGCAGAGAACGGATTAATTAAACTGGTGGTCACTGGTCACACTATCAGCAGCAAGTAGTACTCCTCCTAATAATATGCTCCCCAAAATTTGTGTCTCTCTCTAGTACTCTAGTCTAAACGGAGAGGACGCCAGCCACGTCCTCTCCCTATCAATCTCAATGATGACGTTCGGGCGCGCTCGGGTTAACCGAGCAAGGCGGGAAGATCCGAGTCGCTCGGCCCCGTGTAAAAAAACCTGAAGTTCGGGCGGGTTCGGATTCTGAGGAACCGAACCCGCTCATCTCTACCCTCTATACAGTACACTGACCTCTATATACCTGCTAGTACATCCCTGATGCCTATATTCCCTAAGCTAAATCCCAGACGCCTCTATTCCCTACGCTACATCCCTGACGCCTCTATTCCCTATGCTACATCCCTGACGCCTCTATACCCTACGCTACATCCCTGATGCCTCTATTCCCTACGCTACATTCCTGATGCCTCTATAACCTACGCTACATCCCTGACGCCTCTATACCCTACGCTACATCCCTGACGCCTCTATACAGTACAATGCATTACTGATCCCTCTAGACCATACATCCTCATTACATCAGTGAGATAGTGAAACACTGGAAAAAATAAGAATTTACTTACCGATAATTCTATTTCTCATAGTCCGTAGTGGATGCTGGGGACTCCGTAAGGACCATGGGGAATAGCGGCTCCGCAGGAGACTGGGCACATCTAAAGAAAGCTTTAGGACTAGCTGGTGTGCACTGGCTCCTCCCCCTATGACCCTCCTCCAAGCCTCAGTTAGGATACTGTGCCCGGACGAGCGTACACAATAAGGAAGGATTTTGAATCCCGGGTAAGACTCATACCAGCCACACCGATCACACCGTATAACTTGTGATCTGAACCCAGTTAACAGTATGATAACAGAGGAGCCTCTGAAAAGATGGCTCCCAACAATAATAACCCGATTTTTGTAACAATAACTATGTACAAGTATTGCAGACAATCCGCACTTGGGATGGGCGCCCAGCATCCACTACGGACTATGAGAAATAGAATTATCGGTAAGTAAATTCTTATTTTCTCTAACGTCCTAAGTGGATGCTGGGGACTCCGTAAGGACCATGGGGATTATACCAAAGCTCCCAAACGGGCGGGAGAGTGCGGATGACTCTGCAGCACCGAATGAGAGAACTCCAGGTCCTCCTCAGCCAGGGTATCAAATTTGTAGAATTTAGCAAACGTGTTTGCCCCTGACCAAGTAGCTGCTCGGCAAAGTTGTAAAGCCGAGACCCCTCGGGCAGCCGCCCAAGATGAGCCCACTTTCCTTGTGGAACGGGCTTTTACAGATTTTAGCTGTGGCAGGCCTGCCACAGAATGTGCAAGCTGAATTGCACTACAATCCAACGAGCAATAGTCTGCTTAGAAGCAGAAACACCCAGCATGTTGGGTGCATACAGGATAAACAGCGAGTCAGATTTCCTGACTCCAGCCATCCTGGAAACATCTTTTTCAGGGCCCTGACAACATCCAGCAACCTGGATTCCTCCAAGTCCCTAGTAGCCGCAGGCACCACAATAGGTTGGTTCAGGTGAAAACGCTGGAACCACCTTAGGGAGAAACT